>NC_046170.1:31752034-31872460 GCF_011064425.1 Rattus rattus
GTTGCCCATATACTCACTGGAGCATGGTCAAACTCCCAGTGGCCAGCCCTTTAAAGAAAACCGAGTCCTTCCCCGACCCACATCACTACCAGAAGCCATCACTTTCGGAGAGCTACTCTTCAGCATCCTTGTCACGATTTTTAAGAGTTCTCTTTGCTGGCTTCTTATCTAGGCTGATATATTTTAGAATTTCTTTGGAGAGGGATGGGAGTAGGGTTTTGTCCCGTTGGCCTTCTGTGTCCCTCTTTCTTAAGTATGTTTCTTCAGTCATCAGTACCACAGCAAAGGTAGCTTCCTTACCCTTTATAGTCAGTAGGAGCATGGATCCAGGACTTGCACACGGTCTCTGGTGTTAGTGTACACCGCATGGTCTCTGGTGGCAGGACAGATCATAGCTATCAACTTGGTTCTCTGCCATAGCACAGGCTTTGGACACCACCATAAGCCCTCAGTGGTAGGTAGCACACATGGCCCACAGACATCAACAGGCAGCCTGGGTGCTGGCTGGTTTCATGTTGACTTGGCACAGGCTACAGTTATTTGGAAAAATGTCCCTACCAGATTGACCTGTAGGCAAGCTTTGGTTCATTTTCTTGGTTGATGATTGACGTGGGAGGGCCCAGCTTGATGTGGGTGGTGCCACCCCTGGGCAGGCAGTCTTAGGCGATATAAGAAGTCAAGCTGAAAGTGAAAGATCTGTATGACAAGAACTTCAAGTCTCTGAAGAAAGAAATTGAAGAAGATCTCAGAAGATGGAAAGATCTTCCATGCTCATGGATTGGCAGGAATAATATAGTGAAGATGGTCATTTTGCCAAAAGCGATCTACAGATTCAATGCAATCTCCATCAAAATTCCTACTCAATTCTTTATAGAGACAGAAAGAGCAATCTGCAAATTCATTTGGAATAACAAAAACTATATACTATAAATAACTATACTATAAATAACTATACTCAACAATAAAAGAACTTCTGGGGGAATCACCATCCCTGACCTCAAGCAGTATTACAGAGCAATAGTGATAAAAACTGTATGGTATTGGTACAGAGACAGGGAGATAGACCAGTGGAATAGAATTTGAAGACCTAGAAATGAACTCACACACCTATGGTCACTTGATCTTTGACAAAGGAGCTAAAATCATCCAATGGAAGAAAGATAGCATTTTCAAAAGATGGTGCTGGTTCAACTGGACGTCAGCATGTAGAAGAATGCAAATCAATCCATTCTTATCACTATGTACAAAGCTTAAGTCCAAGTGGATCAAGGACCTCCACATCAAACCAGATACACTCAAACTACTAGAAGAAAAAGTGGGGAAGAGTCACGGACACATGGGCACTGGGGAAAATTTCCTGAACAAAACACCAATGGCTTATGCTTTAAGATCAAGAATGGACAAATGGGACCTCATAAAACCGCAAAGCTTCTGTAAGGCAAAAGACACTGTCATTAGGACAAAATGGCAACCAACAGATTGGGAAAAGATCTTTACCAATCCTACACCTGATAGAGGGCAATATCCACACTATACAAAGAACTCAAGAAGTTAGACTCCAAATAACCCTATTAAAAATGGGGTACAGAGCTAAACAAAACATTCTCAGCTGAGGATTATCGAATGGCCAAAAAGCACCTAAAGAAATGTTCACATCCTTAGTCATCAGGGAAATGCAAATCAAAACAACCCTGAGATTCCACCTCACAGCAGTCAGAATGGCTAAGATAAAAAAACTCCTTTTCCGGTGGCGGCGCCGCGCGGTGAGGAGCTCGTGTTCATACTTGTAGCTATGCCGTCCAAGGGTCCGCTGCAGTCCGTGCAAGTCTTCGGATGCAAGAAAACAGCCACAGCTGTGGCCCACTGCAAACGAGGAAATGGGCTCATCAAGGTGAATGGATGTCCCCTGGAGATGATCGAGCCGCTCACGCTGCAGTACAAGTTACTGGAGCCTGTTTTGCTTCTGGGCAAGGAGAGATTTGCTGGTGTGGATATCCGGGTCCGTGTGAAGGGTGGTAGTCATGTGGCCCAAATTTATGCTATCCGGCAGTCCATCTCAAAAGCTCTGGTGGCTTATTACCAAAAATATGTGGATGAAGCCTCTAAGAAGGAGATCAAAGATATCCTCATCCAGTACGATCGGACCCTGCTTGTAGCTGCGAATCCAAAAAGTTTGGTGGTCCCGGTGCCCGTGCCCGGTACCAGAAATCCTACCGATAAGCCAGTCTCAAGGATCAGGATTTACCTTTGTAATAAACATCCTAGGACTTAAAAAAAACAAAAAACAAAAAACAAAAACTCAGGTGACAACAGATGCTGGTGAGGATGTGGAGAAAGAGGAACACTCCTCCATTGTTGGTGGGATTGCAGACTGGTACAACATTCTGGAAATCAGTCTGGAGGTTCCTCAGAAAATTGGACATTGTACTACCCGAGGACCCAGCTATACCTCTCCTGGGCATATACCCAAATGATGCCCCAACATACAACAAAGACACATGCTCCACTGTGTCCATAGCAGCCTTATTTATAATAGCCAGAAGCTGGAAAGAACCCAGATGCCCCTTCAACAGAGGAATGGATTTAAAAAAATGTGGTACATCTACACAATGGAGTACTACTCAGCTATCAAAAACGACGACTTTATGAAATTCATAGGAAATAGAATGAACTAGAAAATATCATCCTGAGTGAGGTAACTCAATCACAGAAAAACACACTTGGTGTGCACTCATTGATAAATGGATATTAGCCAAAAAGCTCGAATTACCCAAGATGCAATCCACAGACCACAGGAAGCTCAAGAAGAAGGATGACCAAAATGTGGATGCTCCTACTCCTTCTGAAAAGGGGAAAAAATATCCATAGGAGGAAATACGGAAGCAAAGTTTAGAGCAGAGGCTGAAGGAATGGTCATTCAAAACCTACCCCACATATGGCCCATATATATACAGCCACCAAAACTAGATAAGATTGATGAAGCCAAAAAATGCATGCTGAAAGGGATCGGATATAGATCTCTCCTGAGAGACACATCCAGAGTATGTCCAATACAGAGGTCAATGCTAGCAGCAAACCACTGAACTGAGAACAGGACCCCCCTGGGGGGAATTAGCGGAAGGATTGAAAGAGTTGAAGGACCTTGCAACCCCATATGAACAATAATGCCAACCAACCAGAGCTCCCAGGGACTAAACCACTACTGAAAGACTAAACATGGACTGACCCAGGGCTCCAAGTGCATAGGTAGCAGAGAATAGCCTTGTTGGGGCACCAGTGGAAGGGGAAGCCCTTGCTCCTGCCAAGGTTGGACCCCCAGTGCAGGGGAATGTATGGGGCGAATACCTGTATGGGGGAGGGGGAGGGGATGAAATGTAAGTAAAGAAATATATCTAATAAGAAATTAAAAAAAAAGAAGTCAAGCTGAGGTACACGATAGTAAATGTCGCCCCTCCATATTCTCTGCATCAGCTCCTGCCTTCAGGTTCTTGCCCTGTCAAGTTCCTGTCCGGACTCCCTTTGATGATGAACAGGGATACAGAACTGTAAATCAAACAACCCCCTTTTTCTCCTGGAGTTGCTTCTGTTCATGGAGTTTCATGACAGCGATCCTAACCCTGACTAGGACAGGAACTACAGGCAGATGCCACACAATGTACGTGTGGAGGTCAGAGTACAGCCTGCAAGAGTCAGTTCTCCCTTCCCACTCTGTGGGTTCTAGGGATGGAACTCAGGTCGTCAGACTTGGTGGTAAGTCCCTCACCTGCTGAGCCATCTGGCTGGCCCTCAACAACAACTTCCCCTCTTCTCTCCTCTTTCTGAAGATAAGACAACTTTGGGATCTGGGCGTGGCGCGTGCACACCTACAGTCTCAGTGCTTGGGATGTGTAGGCGGGAAGATTCAAAGTTCAAGGGATGAGTGGGGCTTGATTTTTAGTATACACTGGACCCCACAGACCATTTCCTGATGCAGCAGCGTGGCTAGGCGTGGTGTTGCATACCTGTCGTCCCAGCACTGGGGAGGCAGTGGTTGGAGGATCTCAAGTTCAAGGCTAGGCTAGGCTACACAGTGAGACTGTCTCAAGAACAGAGGCAATCATGCATCCAGTGTGCAATTTCTTGGTGTCTGTCATTGTCTTTTCCCTGTTTCTTGAATTAGACTTCTCTTGGAAGACTGAGATGTTTTCAGATCAGAATGTCTGGGACAGTATGAAAACTGTGTCCCAAGAGAGACAATGGAAACTGGCTGGTGAGCTGGCGGCTCGGCAGGTGAACTCGCTTGCTAGGAAGCCTGATGGTCTGAGTTTAATCCCGGGACTCATAGGGTGAAGGCAGAGAACCAAGCCCAAGTTGTCCTCTGACCCCCACACATGTCCCTAGCATCTATCTGTGCACCTCATATTACAAATAAATACATAAATGTAATTAAAAGAAAGAAAATGGCAAGCGTAAGAAGTGGTGTAAAAGCTGAGTGGTGGTGGTGCACTGATTTGATCCCAGCATTTGGGAGGCAGAGGCAGGCGGATCTCTGAGTTCGAGGCTAGCTTGGTCTACATAGTGAGTTCTAGGACAGCCAAGGCTAAAATGGTGTAAAAGGAAGAAGTCAAATAACCTAAACTATTCCATTTTATGATTTTGCCTGTAGTCAAATGTTGTCACTAACATTTATTAATAGTTGTACCATTTAAAGTTTCCCCTCTCAGGGGTGGAGTGGGGTGGGGAGGGCTGGCTCAGTGGTTAAGAGTACTCGATTCTCTCTAGGTTCAATTCCCAATGCCCACATTAGACAGATCACAACTGCCTGTAACTCCAGTTCCAGGGGATCTAACTCCTTTTTCTCGCCCCTAGGGCACACCTAAACACACACACACACACACACACACACACACACACACACACACACACACACACACACACACAGACACACAAACAGACAAAAATAAAATCTCTAAGTTCCTCTCCTTGAAGGAGGGAAAGAAAGTCAAGCGACAGAACCATGGCAGATGAACCGTCTCACTAGAACAGCAAAGGCTGAGCGACCAGATGTTTTTGATGAGCTACAGGAAGTGCCAAAGTAGCAAAGACTTACTGGAACCAATTCCTGAAGAAGGAAGGAGGTGAACCAGGTTGGAGCACAAGGGGTGGCAGTGCTGACTGGGGAAGTGAGAGGTGAGCGGGGTTAGAATCCAAGCAGACAGAAGCAGCAGGCTCTGCGGAAGAAACTTCTCCAAGGCCACAATTCTGAGGGGCAGCCCCGGACGTACAGAGATAGAACAGCCTGCGACATTCAGAGATAGATAAGCACTTGGGAGTGACCAAAGAAATTAAATGACCAAGTGGAAGATTTAAGCAGGAGCTGAATTTTTATTCTAGTAGTTAGAATTTTAAAAACATTACTTTTCTTAGGGGTGTGTGTATGCATATGTGAGCATACATTTTAGTGTTCTTGTATGTGTGTATATTTGTGTTTGTGTGCACATGTATGTATATATGTGAGTGTGTGTGTGCACAGACACAATTTAGGGCACACTTGTGGTGGTTGGAGAATAACTTATGAGTGTTCTTCCATCCTGAGGAATTTGAGGATCGGACTCAGGCTTACTGGCTGAACCATCTTGTCTGCCCAGCAGTTGGAATTTTTACTCAGTCTCTCATGGAAAGGATTCAATTCAAATCTTATAAGACTGAAATGAGTAGTAAGCAAACATTAAAATGTTAGATGAATCTAACAATGAGTCATATACAGCAGAAAGGAGGAAATTAACATATTTTCATATGCATATGTGCAAATCAATTACACACACACACACACACACACACACACACACACACACACACACACACCACTCAGGAGACAGAGGGAGGTGAATCTTGGAGTTCAAAACCAGCCTGGTCTACGTTGTGAGTCCCAGGAAGGACGCTAGCAATGGGATCTCAGGGTAGAGTCAGCCAGTTATACAAGGGTATAGCGACAGCCATTTAATAAAGAAGACACACATGATTATTAAATGTAGCATGGGTCAGTTGCTTTCCAGTCACCCCAGAGCAAATGGCAGAAGCAAGACACTTGTAACCTCCCATTCTAACCCTGGGGCGAACTGATTCTCCTTGGCAAGAAAATCTGCCCCCGCCCCTGCCACCAAACACCTCCAAATGGAGGCAAAAAGGACGAAGAGAAGGACAAGCATACACAGGAGTGTATAGCTTGGATCTGTATTGTCTGTGACATGCTTCCCCTAAAACTGTCAGTCTCTCAATACAGAACATCGCTCACAAGTACTTTTAACAAACACTACAGGCAACTACATATAAATCTGGGCTGGCTCTGTTTAGATTCCCAGAGCATAGACGTTCAAGGAAACGAGGAAGATATTAGTTCTAGCTTCTATCCAAAGTCCAGATCCCGTGGGATAGTGTTATAGATTCAACTGGAAAGAAGCTAATTGTTTGTAATTCTCTCTGTCTCAACTTAAACAGTGGTGTTCAGGAGCTAACTGTATAAAATCACTCAAACTACACACACATATTACAAAAGATGTGTACAACCTCTCCCCCCCTTTTAAAAAAAGAATTATTTATTTATTTTATGTGAGTACACTGTAGCTGTTTTCAGACACACCAGAAGAGGGCATCGGATCCCATTACAGATGGTTGTGAGTCACCATGTATTTGCTGGGAATCGAGCTCAGGACCTCTAGAAGAACAGTCAGTGCTCTTAGCTGCTGAACCATCTTTGTGGCCTGAAATACTTTGTTTAAAAGGTTTATTTTGGGGGGGCTGGAGAGATGACTCAGTGGTTAAGAACACTGACTGCTCTTCCAGAGGTCCTGAGTTCAAGTCCCAGCAACCACATGGTGGCTCACAACCATCTGTAATGGGATCTGATGCCCTCTTCTGGTGTGCCTGAAGACAGCTACAGTGTACTTACATATAATAAATAAATAAATCTTTTAAAGGGGTTGGGGATTTAGCTCAGTGGTAGAGCGCTTGCCTAGGAAGCGCAAGGCCCTGGGTTCGGTCCCCAGCTCCGAAAAAAAAAAAAGAAGAAGAATAAATCTTTTAAAAAATGTTTATTTTGTTTTTTTTCCTTTCTTTTCTTTTTTTTCGGAGCTGGGGACCGTATTTTGTTTTTTATATGTCTGTGCACATGTGTATGCAGTACCCATCCAGACCAGAAGAGGGCATTAGAGCCTGTGGGGCTACAGTAACAGGCAGTGATGAATTACATAAAGTGGGTGCAGGGGAACTGAACTCTGGAAGAACAGCAAGTGCTCTTAACACGGAGCCACCTCTGCAGCCTGCTCTCCCTCCCTCCCTTTCTCCCTCCCTTCCTTCTTTACTCCTCCTTCTTTTTCTTCTTCCTCATCCTCCTCTTTCTTCTTCTTTCTTCGTTTTTTCTTTCTTCAATGCAGGATTTCATGTAGCCAGAATGCCTTTGAACTTAATTGATATCTGAGGCTAGACTTGAATTATGGACCTCCTGCTTCTCTCTCCCTGGTGCTTGGGATTATAGGCGTGTGCACTATTCTGGGTTTCTTTCGTACTCAGAATCAACGCTAGCTTCTTGAATGCTAGACAAGTGCTCTACCAGCCAAGTGACACATACAGCCCCTTTTCATTTATCTACCTATTTTTTCTGAGATATGCACTGACCCGTCCAGCAGGTCCAGTTATTCAGGGTCCCGAAGGGGCGCTACCTGAGGGTCAAGGTGGGGAGAAAAGGAGACCAAGCAAGGTTCTGTTGTCAAGGTCTCGTTTATTGAGAGGAATGTACAGCATTTAAAGCTCTGAGGCAGGAATTGAAGCAGGAACTGAAGCTTAGGGTGGGGGGAGTATTGGGAAGTGCCCAAGGATATAAGGTGAATCACTACACTGCAAGATATCCTCCTTAAACAAAGAGGCAACAGTCTTCCGGGGACATGTTCTTTGAAAAGGTGGAACCCTTCTCAGGAATCTGCTCAGGGACATCCGGTGTTTGCTCAGGCTGAAACACCCTGTGATTGCTCCTGGAATCTTCCTGGAAGAGGCTTTGTCCAACAATCTCATAATCTTACAGCAGCCACCTTTGGGCTGAGCCCCCTGTGACTGCATAGCTCAGAATGGCTCCCTACAATGCACTGCTATGCATGGCCAAGGTTTTTAAAGTGTATGCGTGTGCGTGTGCATGTGCGCGTGCGTGTGTGTGTGTGCAGGTACTTGGAGAAGTTAGAGCTGTCAGATTCTTGGAACTTGCGTTACAGGCAGCTATGAGCCTGAAATCAGGCTCATACAGTAGGGAGCCTGGAATCTAGCTCAGGTCCTCTGCAAGAGCAATACAAGCTCTTACCCACTGAGCTATCTCTCTGGCCCCATTGTCTTAAACTTCTTGGCTGTCTCTCACGCCCAAGTCCAGAATATTCTTTTCTCTTTTTGTTGCGATCGGTCTTAGCTCCTCCGGGCTCCAGGTTTATGCCTCAAGTTCCTACTTTAATTTCCCTCAATAATGCACTCTAGGTATAAGAGGAAATAAACCTTTTCCTCCCCAAGTTGCTTCTGGTCACAGTAATGGCCACAGTATTATCACAGCAAAAGAAACAGACTATGTCTCCTAGCTACCCTAGGGCCCCTTAGTGACTGCTGTCTTTACTTGTTTGGTGTCCAATGTCTTGAACACCATTGTCATATAATTTGTCTGTCTTCCCCCAGCCTCTGTGTAATTGAAGCTTGGCTCTCCTCACTCCTCAACTCAGAAGCTGACCTAGTTCCGATCTTTGTAACCGGGAGTCTGGGTTGCCTGATCGTGCTTTGAAGCTGACCACTAGGTGGCAGTGTTGTACAACTGAGATGCTTTCCGGGCCCTGCAGGAGGCGAAGTGTTTCTGGGTGAGAGATGCTGTATGAGAGATGATATATTTGGTCTCGGTTTGGGTACCCAGGTCTGTTTCTCTGAGCTCCATTTTATGGCTATGTCTGTGGAATTGTAACGTCAGCGTAAGATTTATTAAGATATTTTGCCTAAAATAATATACACAGTAGATGGAAATGATTTACGACTCACTCTTCATTAGGTTTTAGTAGTAGAAATGATACAGTTGCTAGGGAAAATTCCAACCTCCAGAGAGATTGAAATATATTTACAAGGACACCGGTCTGTTACATAAGACTAACCCAAAGAAGAGGGGAAAGGAAATGATGTATCCAGTCTCTTGGGCTGGCCAGAGGGCTCAGGGAATAAAATGCGCTTGCGGTGGTGAGGCTGATAACTTGAGTCCCACCCCAAGATAGAAGAAAGAACAAACTCCACAAAGTTATCCACCCGACCTCCACACGTGTGCCATGGCATGCACAAACTAACCCCATGCACCTCATCTACACACAGAATTAAAAGTGTTCCTTGTCCCAAGTGGGTTCTTGTCCTCAGGGGAGACATTCACATAACCATCTAAAGGAGTCTGGAAGCCACTGAGAGTGGATAACCACAGAGCAAGGTCTGAGGACATTTTCCACTTGAGAAAACAGGCAGATAACTACTTTTTTTCTACACTTGATCTTTGCCCAAACATAGAGAAGCAATGAGTGTCCCCTCCTAAGGATGCGTGGATCACACAGAGGGAGTCGGGGGGGGGGTTCATGCTACGTGGTTATATGCCCCTGTGGGCTCAGCTACAGCGGAAGGTTTTCTGATCCCAGAAGTTCCTGAGTAGGACCTTCACACTTAAAAATAAGCCTGTCAGTGCGTCTCTCTCTCTCTCTCTCTCTCTCTCTCTCTCTCTCTCTCTCTCTCTCTCTCCCTCTCTCCCTCTCTGTATGTCTCTCTCTTTCTGTAGTGTTTTGTAAAAGATCCATTTTTATTATTTTTAATTATGTATATAGGGAAGCTGGAGAAACAGCTCAGAGGTTAAGAGTACTGCCAGAGGACCCATGTTTGGTTCTCAGCACCCACATGGAGGCTCACAATCGTCTGTAAATCCAGTCCCAGGTGAGTCTATGCCCTCTTCTGGCCTCTGCATGTGTATACACGCATGCAAACACTGGAGCCACATATCTTGAACCACAGTCCGTTGAGATAAGTCCAAGGCAGAGGCTCAAATAGGAGGCAGGAGCTGATGCAGAGGCCATGGAGGGATGCTGCTCACTGGCTTGCTCCTCATGGCTTGCTCAGCCTGCTCTCTCATATTCCCAGGACCCCCGGGCCGGGGGAGGGGGCACTATCCCCAACGGGCTGGGCCCTCCTCTATCAGTTACTAAGAAATTAGCGACTTCTTGCCTACAGTCTGATCTTATGGAGGCATTTTCTCAGCTGAGGCTCCCTGCTCTGAAATGACTTTAGCTTGTGTCAAGTTGACCTAATAACTAGTCAGGACAGCTTGTGTTCATCAAAATGTATGCCTGCTGAGATTAGGGGCTCTCTGTCTGTCTCTCTCTGTCTCTCTCTTCCATCCTTCCTTCTTCCCCTTCTCTTTCCTTCCCTTCCCCTTCCTTTTCCCTCCCTCCCTTTCTTTTTTCCTCTTTACCTTCTCCTTTCTTTGCTTCCTTTCTCCTTCCCTCCTCCACTCTTTCTCATTTCCTAACCGCTCTTCCTTTTCTAGAGATGATATACGCTAGAAAAGCACTCTAGCAGCAAACTACATCCGCAGCCCAGGGACGCCTTAGTCTCTCTTACTCATTACTGTATCACAAGTTCTCAGAGAAGGCCTGCCCCACACCGGGCGATCAAATACAAACTCATTGGCCATGCGATTAAATGAGTATTCTCAGAAGAATCTGATGCCCTGTCCTTTGTCACGAACATCAGTGTCAAAGAACGTGCACCAGGTGGCAGCAGGCTCCCAGTGGGCTCTGCCTCTGTGGTACAGGCCCTGGACTGAGGAGGTTGAAACAAATAGAGCTGACCAAAAGGTAATGTGCCAACAGTGTTGCTCCTGGGTAATGCGCCCGCCGTTGCTCCTGGGTAATGCGCCCCTGGTAGCTCCTGGGTAATGTGCCCGCGGTTGCTCCTGGGTAATGCGCCCGCGGTTGCTTCTGGGTAATGCGCCCGCGGTTGCTCCTGGGTAATGTGCCCGAAGCTCCCTTATGTTTGAAATCATCTCACGATGGGGATCTCTGAGTAGTTCAGTAAATAGACACCTTGGAGTAAAGACCCCCATGGACCCTCCTTAAACTGCACATAAACGCCGCTCCACAACAAACAGCACTAAAAAGAGTGGGGCTTTTTGCATAGAAATAAGTATCTGGATGAGATAATTAAAAAAAAAAATCAAGTTGGGATTAAAAGCTATCTAAAACTAATTTAGACACACAGTTATATTTAATCGACTGATTTGGGTAGGATAAAATGGTAATAATTGTTTGACACAAATTGCGCTCCATTACTTGAATTTGTATTGCTTCTTTTCAAGTGGGAATTACCTTCGCACACACGACCTAAGAACAGACAGCCACTGTCGCCTTGCTGGGGCAGGCTTCTGGTGTGGTGTGCGGGGACTGGAGACCTCGAAGGGCGTAATTACAAGATGAAGGCACCTCACCTTCCAGGTCGGCCAGGGTTGCCTTTGTTCTTTCCCTCTGGCTGAACCTGGTGAGTATAGAATGTCTCACCGTTGAATAATTCGACCGCTTTTAGGCAAGAATTTTTGTGATGTTATAAAAATCGGGATCTAAAAGGAAATTTAACCTTCAGTTCATTCTTTTGATGTATTTTGCCCGAAGCGTAGCACTAAGACCTGTTATCTCAAATAGGCGATATAAAAATATCTTTCTAATTCACTCGTACAGTCAAAAGATCCTTCTGGATAGAAATTACTGTGATCTATCAAAATTCACTGTGTTGTGGAAATAAAAGCAAATCACATGTCAGACGAGGAAGGATGACAACCGTGGTCCATCTTATTACGGCACGGAAAATGAAAATACTTCATTGATGACAATCTGAGGCTTTTAAACAACTGGGAATGTATGTCAGAATTGGGGGAGCGGGTGCTTCCTCACCCTTATTGATGTTTGCTCCATTCTTTAGGTCAGGGTTTTAGAGTCAGCAGCACTATTTGATGCGATTGTATGTATTTTTATACACAGTTCACTGGCTCTAAAATTCACAATGTTACAGTACACAATTTAGTAAGAGTCAACGCCTTTACAAGGTAATGTAACTATCGTGCCCATTTAATTTTAGAATATTTTCATGCACTCAAAATGATGAAAGCATAGCCATATTTTCTTTCCTGAGACAGGGTTTCTCTGTGTAGCCCTGGCTGTCCTGGTCCTTGCTCTGTAAACCAGACTGGCGTCAGACTCACAGAGATCCACCTGTCTCTGCCTCCTGAGTTCTGGGATTAAATTCATGCTCCACTGTTGCTGAATGGCCATAATGTTTTTTTCCCCCAGAGCTGAGGACTGAACCCAGGGCCTTGTGCTTGCTAGGTAAGCACTCTACCACTGAGCTAAATCCCCAACCCCTGTTTTATTTTTTTTTTTTTTAGGATTTATCTTATTATTTTCTTTATGTTTACAGCCTGTGTCTATGTGTACACATGCCACATTGTGTGCAGTTCTCAAGGAGGCCAGAAGAGGGCGTTAGATCCCCTTGAGCCAGAGTTACAGGTGGTTGTGAGTGGTCAGACTTGAATGCTGGGAACTGAACTCGGGCCTTCTGGAAGAGCAGCAAGCATTCTTGATCTCTGAACTGTTGCTGTAGCCCCAAACTTGTTTCTGTGTATCTGTTTTTTTCAGGCCATTTTGCAGAAATGAAGTCATATAGTTTGAGCTTGCCTTTGTCTGACTCTTTCTCTGAATACAATGCTTCCGAGGTCCGCCTGTATTGCACATGTATCAGCATTTCATTCCCTCTTATGTATGAACAATATTCCACGGCACAGGTGTGCCACATTTCATCATCCATTCATTACCCAGTGGTTTTGTTTTGTTCTTTTGGCTATTATGCTATGAACATTTGTTTACAAGTTTTAGTGTGAACACATTTTCGTTTCTCTTGGGTGTATACATCAGAGTGTGTATTAATGTCTGCCCACACATATGTATGTCTTTGTGAGGGCTACTATTGTGGTGGGGAAGCAATTTGGGGAGGAAAGTGTTTATTTTGCCCGTAGTTCCGTATAATAGTTCATCATCGAAAGCGGTAAGGTCAGGAATTCAAGCAGGGCAGGAACCTGGAGGCAGGAGCTGATGCAGAGGCCGTGAAGGGGTGCTGCTTATTGGCTTGCTCAGCCTGCTTTCTTATAGAACCTAAGACCACCAGTCTAGGGATGGCACCAGACACAACAGGCTGGGCCCTCCCCCAACAATCACTAATTAAGAAAATGCCCTACGGATTGATCTTAAGGGGGCATTTTTGTTCCTTTTCTTTTTCTTTTTTTTTCAAGACAAGGTTTCTCTGTGTAGCCTTGGCTACCCCAAAACTCACTCTGTAGACCAGGCTGGCCTTGACTTCAGAGATCTGCCTACCTTTCTGCAATGTGCAGAGCAGTGTGCAGAGTGCTGGGGTTAAAGGCATGTCCCATCATCACCCTTATGGAGGTGTTTTCTTTTTCTGTTTTCTTTCTTTTTAGAAAAGATGTATGTATGTATGTATGTATGTATGTATGTATGTATGTATGTATGTATGAGTACAGTGTTGCTGTCTTCAGGCACACCAGAAAAGGGCATCCGATCCCATTATAGATGGTTGTGAGCCACTATGTGGTTGCTGGGAATTGAACTCAGGACCTCTGGAAAAGCAGTCATTGCTCTTAACCGCTAAACCACCTCTCCAGCCAGCCCTCTTTTTCTTTTCTTTTACATAGGAAGAACACAAGTATTTTTATTTCTTTAACAATGCAAAATATATGTGTTGACTTGACTGATACATATTCACATATAACCTTTTTCTCATATCCATAACTCAAAGGAATAACTGTGATCATCACACGAAGCCGACTGTATTATTTTCAAAGTTTATTCCAGTCCATTCCAAAACAACTTGTGATATTGGATGAGATGAATCAACAGGAAAACCCAAGTGCCCGAGGTTAGCCCAACTTCCAGCCAGCTAGGTTTGGCAGTGACTGACTCCAGGACATAGAGCTTTCCCTGTGTTGAAGAGCAAGCAGCTCCGGATCCCGGCCGTGGGCAGCAGCCGTTCGAGCCGAGCGCAGTATCATAGAGCAGACAGAGGGCGCCATCTTGCTCCGCAGGCTCTGCCTCTTCTGGAAGCGTTTTCTTAATTGAGGTTTTTCCTCTTTAGCTTGTGTCAAGTTGACATACACAGCAGAGACCAGAAGACAGTGACAGAGAGTTAGTTACAGGTCATTGTGAGATGTCGTGTGTGTGTGTGTGTGTGTGTGTGTGTGTGTGTGTGTGCGTGTGCGTGCGCGTGCGCGTGCGTGTGCGTTTGCGCTAGGAACCGCTCTGATCCACTAAGCCACCTCTCCAGATCCCCCCCCACCCCCATCTCTCCCTTTTTTGAGACATGGTCTTGCTGTGTAGTTCTGGCTGGCTTAGTGCTCACTATATGCCCATCATGTGGTGTAGGCTGGCCTCAAACTCAGCCTTCTGAATACTGGGATTCCAGGCATATGCTACCATATCCGGCTTCTTTTATATTTGTGTTGTCTTCTTATAATTCAAAGACCCCACTGTCCAAACTGGACATGCTTCCTTACTAGATACAGGGCTTGAAGTATCTTCTCCCATGCACGTATGTGTGCGTTCATGGTTGGATTGAGTCCAGAGGTCAACTCTGAATGTCTTTTTCGATTTCTCTCCACCTTGTTTTTTGAGGCCAAACCTGGAATTCTCCTTTTTGGTTAGACTGTTGGATCAGAAAGGAGATTCTCCTGTTCTCTTGTTCTGCCTTCAGTATTATGATTTCAGGCATACACTGATGTGCTAGACTGTAACAGCATGGGTTCTCGGGGATCAAACTCATGTTCTTTTTTTTTTTTTGGAGCTGGGGACCAAACTCATGTTCTTATGGGTTTGTGGCAAGCGCTTTACCAACCGAACCATTGCCCCAGTCCCTCCTCCCCCTTTTGAGAGAGGCTTTCACTGTGTGGTCCTGGCTGGCCTGGACTTACTATAGACCAGCTGGGCGTCACACTCTTGAGTGCCTGGATTAAAGGAATGCACTACTGTATCTGACTTCTCTCATTCTTTTACATAGGTGAGTACACTGTCGCTGTCTGCAGACACACCAGAAGGGGGCATCGGCTCCCATTACAGATGGTTGTGAGCCACCATGTGGTTGCTGGGATTTGAACTCAGGACCTCTGGAAGAGCAGTCAGTGCTCTTAACTACTGAGTCATCTCTCCAGCCTGACCTCTCTCATTCTTGATACTGTCCTTTAAATTTTCTGGTGTCAGAAATCCTGGTGTTCCTTTTCCAGGTTATTCTTGGCAAAATGGAGAGTGGACAATAGTGGTTGGTACAAGAATAAGTTAAAACACACAAGGCTTTCTATTTCTTTTTCTCTCTCTCCCCTGACTTTCTCTTTTCCTTCCCTCCTCTCCCCTCTTTTTCTCTCCTTTCCTCTCCTCTCCCCTCCCTTCCTCTCCCCTCCCCTCTCCTTTTTTCTCTCCTCTTCTCTCCCCTCTCCTCCTCTTCCCTCTCTCTCCCCTCCTCTCCTCTCCCCTCCCCTCTTTTCTCTCCTGTCCTCTCCCCCTCTCTCTTCTCTCCCCCCCCCTCCCCCCTCTCCCCTCCTCTCCTCTGCTCTTCCCTCCCCCTCTCTCCTCTACTCTCCCCTCCTCTCCCCTCTTTTTCTCTCCTCTCCTCTCCTCCTCTGTCATCCCCATTCTTTCTCTTTCCTCCTCTTCCTTTCTCTTTCTTTCCTCTGTCACCCTGTGCCTGGGATCACAGGCAGCAGCACCACACCTACCAAGGCCTTTTTGCTTTTGTGATCACTTAATTTTTCTTGCATAATGCCTCTTGGCTCTGACAAGCCTTTGGCTAAACTGCAAAGCTCAGAACTCTTGTCAGTTTCTTCGTGAAGTTTCAGAAGGCTTGGTAAAGCTGTGCAGGTTCTCGCTTTGAAACTTGCACTGACATGGCTGCCTTGGTCACCTGTCGTTACATACGCTGGGCGACTGCCTCTGGGTGTGCTTTGCTTTGGTTTAATACTGTGGAGACCAGCCAACAAGAACCTTTAAAAATACATTTCCTTTCTTGACTGTTCCTTTTATTTTGGTTCTGTTTATGTGCGTGTTGACATGCACACCTGAGTGCAGGTGTCCTATGAGGTCAGAAGAGAGTGCTGGAGCTCATGGTGCTAGAGTTACAGGTGATCTGAGCTGCCTCATATGGGTGCTGGGAAGCAAACTCTGGTCCTTTGCAAGAGCAGCAGGCACTCTTCATGGCTGAGCCATCTGTCTTAGTCGGGGTTTCTATTCCTGCACAAACACCATGACCAAGAAGCAAGCTGGGGAGGAAAGGGTTTATTCAGCTTACACTTCCACATTGCTGTTCATCACCCAAGGAAGTCAGGACTGGAACTCAAGCAGGTCAGGAAGCAGGAGCTGATGCAGAGGCCATGGAGGGATGCTGCTTACTGACTTGCTTCCCCTGGCTTGCCCAGCCTGCTCTCTTATAGAACCCAAGACCACCAGCCCAGGGATGGCACCACCCACAATGGGCTGGGTCCTTCCTCCCTTGATCACTAATTGAGAAAATGCCTTACAGCTGGGTCTCATGGAGGCATTTCCTCAACTGAGGCTCCTTTCTCTGTGATAACTCCAGCTTATGTCACGTTGACACACAAAACCAGCCAGTACATCATCTCTTCAGTCCCAACAAGTATTTTTAAAGCCCATCAACACAGACAGATTTTCCTTATTGGATAAACGTATCTCGGAACTTCTCTTTCCTCCTTTCCCTTCACCTTCTCTTCCTTCTCCTCCCCTTTCTTCTCCCTTTTTTCTCTTCCCTTCTCTCCCTCTTTCTTTCCTTTCTTTTTAATATGTTAAAATGCATTCATTTCTATTTTATGTGCATTGGCGTTTTGCTTGCATGTATGTCTGCATGAGGGCGTCAGATCTTGGAGTTACAGACAGTTGTGAGCTGCCATGTAGGTGCTGGGAATTGAACCTGGGTCGTCTGGAAGAACAATCAGTGCTCTTAACCACTGAGCAATCTCTCCAGTCTTCCTTCCTTCCTTCCTTCCTTCCTTCCTTCCTTCCTTCCTTCCTTCCTTCCTTCCTTCTTTCTGGTCTTGTGTAGCCCAGGCTATCTTGGGTGGACTTGTAGCCAAGGGTGGTCTTGAGCTCCAGACCTTCCTGCTCCACCTCCCAAACGCTGGTAATGGCTGTGAGCCATTACTCCTGTCCATCCTTCAACATTTATAATTTTAGAAGCTACAAGATTTAGAGATCAGTCAGGGTATCAACCCTTTAGTTCTATACAGGAAAACTGGCACTCTTTGCCAAGTGAGACCCCTGGCCTGAGTCTTCCCTCAAGGTGGGAGTTTGAAGCTGGAGGAGGGATAAAGTCTGGTTGCGGGAGGTAGCTCTGTAAAACGGCCATGTTCAAATCCTTCTCAGAGAGTTTCCAGCATCTCCTCATTCATCCCATTGACCCCAATCCCCGATACTTTCCTTTCCTTTCTGCACGGTGGGGCTCATGTGTAACAAATGCTCTACCACTGAGCTGCACCGTCAGCTTTACTGCTTCCGTTCAAGTCAGGGCATTTGAGCCAGCTCCCGGGACTTTGGAAACAAGAAGACACCCCCCCCACTGGCCCTCAGCCTCCAGCATTGGTGTAGATTTAATGAATGTGATGAGGAGAGACCCGAGGGAGCAGTCAGCAGTTTCGGTCCTGGCAGCAGACAGAGCAGACATCTGATACCTGGGTCTTGGGTTTTAACCTCAGAATTATAAAAAGATACATTTTTGTGACTCGGGCAAGCAGTGTGTAGTATTTTGGTTTGCTTTCCTGTTTAACACCCCCTGTTTGTTAGTATACCATGCCTGGTAGGATGGCCTCAGGAATGGTTTCTGCACAACCCTGGAAATATTGACAGTTGAAAATAACGGTTTTGGGGGTTAAAGAGATAATTCCCTTGGTAAAATGTTTGCCACACAAACATGAGGACCTGAGTTCACTCCCCCAGAACTTGCAGGAAAATACAGATGTGGTGGAGTGTGCTTTTTTTTTTTTTTTTTTTTAAATTCTTTTTTTCGGAGCTGGGGACCAAACCCAGGGCCTTCGCTTCCAAGGCAAGTGCTCTACCACTGAGCTAAACCCCCAACCCCAGGAGGGTGCTTTTAATTCTAGCACATAAACTGAGATTCACCCTGCCACAAGAACACATACACACACACACACACACACACACACACAGAGTTTTGTGGCAAAACTGAGTTGAAAGTGAACATTACGAAGCACCTGTTTCTGGGGTTGGGGATTTAGCTCAGTGGTAGAGCCCTGTTCCGGTCCCCAGCTCCGAAAAAAAAAAAAAAAAAAAAAAAAAAACCAAAAACCAAAAACCAAAAACAAAAAAACAAAGCACCTGTTTTGAAGTCCTAGTCCTCAGACACATCTTCTGATTGTTATTTGTACTTTCCTGTCTGCGAGGGCTGGGTAACAAAGAAGCCCATGTTGAAGTGCAGGGCTGGTGCCTGTCATGACTGTTAGCCCAGCACTCAGGAGGTAAAGCGGGGTGGGGGGGGCACTGAGAAGTCACGATTAGTCAGGTCTGCCTAGCAAATTCCAGGCCAGCCAAGGCTGCACAGTGAACTCTTGTCTCTGACTCTCACACCCCACCAAAATCAAACCAAAGGAAACCAAACCAAAATACTGCACACTGCTTGCCCAAGTAACAAAAATGTATCGTTTTATAATTCTGAGGTTAAAACCCAAGATACAGGTATCAGATCAGTTTCTTCTGAGGCCTTTTCCTTGGCTTGTAGCTGGTTGTCTTCTCAAAGTGTCTTTACATGATCTTCCCTCTGTAACCTTTGTTACAATTTACTCGTGTTCCAGGGGTACCAGCCGTGCTACACTATACACACCGTAATGACCTCATTATTAACCCAAATATTCTTCTTGTTTGTTTTAAAGATTTATCTATGTACATGAGTGTTCTATTTGCCTGTATGCCTGCATGACAGAAGAGGGCATCAAATCCCATTCTAGATGTTGTGAGCCACTATGTAGTTGATGGGAATTGAACTCAAAGACCTCTGGAAGAGCAGCCAGTGCTCTTAACAATGAGCCATTTAATGAGGCAGAGGCAGAGGCAGAGGCAGAGGCAGAGGCAGAGGCAGAGGCAGAGGCAGAGGCAGAGGCAGAGGCAGAGGCAGAGGCAGAGGCAGAGGCAGAGGCAGAGGCAGAGGCAGAGGCAGAGGCAGAGGCAGAGGCAGAGGCAGAGGCAGAGGCAGAGGCAGAGGCAGAGGCAGAGGCAGAGAGAGAGGCAGAGGATTTTTTTCAGCTCCTTCTCTTCTTTATTTTGAGATAGGGTCTCTTTAGCCTAGGCTGGCCTTAGCCTATGTAGCTTAAGATGCCTTTGGACTTCCTTCCACTTCCCAAGTGCTGGGATTAGAGTCCTGTGCCACCATGCTTGACTCCCAGTTGTGTCTTTATTTAAAGGCCCTATCTCTAAAAGCACTCATGTAGCACCAGAAGTTAGGATGGTAACATGAACTTTAGAGAGATGTATTTCAGCTCTTAATAGTGTTAGAATGGGAAATATCTGTGAATAACTAAAAAGTACAGAAGCATCTGTCGACACAGATATGTCCCAGATCGTACCTGTGGCAGCCAACCTTCATAGCTGCTTCCACGGCATATCCACTACCCAGAGAGACAGGTGATTACAGGGAAACCCAGCCAACGTCTGACTCCGTGGAAGCTGCTAACCAGTGGGCCTGCTTGCATAATTAGCCAATTACTTAGAGCCTGAGTGTGGACGAGCTTGAGAGTCAAAAATTTCATGGTAGCAGGCATGGTGCTACACACTTTTAAGCTTAGCATTCCAGGGATGGAGCAGAGGCAGAGGCAGAGGCAGAGGCAGAGGCAGAGGCAGAGGCAGAGGCAGAGGCAGAGGCAGAGGCAGAGGAAGAGAGGCAGAGGCAGAGGCAGAGGAAGAGGCAGAGGAAGAGGCGAGGCAGAGGCAGAGGCATCTCTGAGTTCAAGGCCAGCATGGTCTACATAGCAAGTTCCGGGCCCGACAGAACTACAAGAGACCACATCTCAAAGAAAAATAAAAACCAACCAAACAAAACCCAACAAAAACATTCCCGATGTCTAAATCTTAGTGAGCAGGATAAGTTTTATCTCCAATGGTCCAGCCAGATTGTCAGCATACGTTGATAAAAAATTCTGGGCCTCCTGGAGGGGGAAAAGGAAACCGACCATATTGCAATACATCTCGAACATTCTGTACAAGGACCTATCCTCAAAAGGTCGCTACTGGACCAGAGCCTTGCCTGTCTTGGAAGGATCATTAAATGGCCCTGGCTCCCTCTAGCTATCTTGTCACACATGAAGAGAGAAGAAAAGGCTAAAGCAGTGCTGTTGGTAGTCACAGCTCAGGGACTCCGGCTCTCAGAACTGATCCACAAGATGACAGGCAGTCCCGCCTCGGCACCTTGCTACCATTGCCAGGGCTCCAAGCACAGGGATAGCCAGAGTTATGAGGCACACATTCTATTAAAAAAGAGGTCGTTGGTAGAAACCCAAAGACAACAGCGTGGGAGACATGAACAAGAGAACAACAAAGCAAAACAAGGAAGCCAGAGGAGATGGAGGTCCTGCATAGGTGACATCAGACCCAACCCACAGCCTGACTCCTGGCCAGATCAACACAAAACCTCACACTGAAAGCTTGGTTGTCTCAGTTCCACCTTGTCCCGCTTTCATTAAAAAATCTACCAGCCTTGCTGGAAAGGAAGAAAAGCAAACAGACACATCGGTCGGAAGAGACCGATCGAGTTCCAGGATCAGACTCATGTGTGGATCCAAAGCTTTGCAAGGACCTTTGGAGGGTGGTGCTGATGTTCACATCAAACATGTGGACACACCAGCGATGGAGACCACCTCTGTGTCAGTCAGCAGGAGACGAGCTAGGATGGGGTGCATGGCTCACCTGTGCAGGATGAGGTGGAGACTGTGAAGTCTTAACAAGGGATGGAGCTGCTCTTGGCGTGTGGATACAGGCTCCCCGAATATGCGTACCAAAGGGAACAGCGGTAGCAAGAAGGAGAGTAGAACTGAATGGAGAGAATGATGGCATGTTTAAAATGTGTGTACGTAAGGGAGCAAGAGAGCAAGACAGAGAGAGAGAGAGAGAGAGAGAGAGAGAGAGAGAGAGAGAGAGAGAGAGAGAGAGAGAGAGGACAGACAAGATGTGTGAGATTTGAGGCAGATTTGCAATGATCAGCCAGAGGTAGTGGGAGGCAGAGGCAGGAGGACTGCCATGATTTCCAGGGAAGCTGTCTCTGTCTCTCTGTGTGAGCGTGTTTGCAGTCCGGAAGAGGGCATCAGATTCCCTGGAGCTGAAGTTATAGGTGTTGTGAGCCATCCAATATAGGTGCTGGGGATCAGACTTGGGTCTCTGGAAGGCCAATACATGCTCCTAATGGCTGATCCATCTCTCTGGACCCCGTAGTGGAAATTAAACTGACTGATAGACCTAAATGTTAACCCCCAAACTACACACCTTCTAAAGGAGTGCAGGGAAGAGCTTGGGTTTGACAGCAAGGCTAGAAATACAGTCCTCAGAAGGAACTGGACTTGTTTAAAGTCCTCTTTTTTTTTTTTAAAAGAAACATTCTTAAGAGAATGAACAAGGGCTGTGGGCTGACAAGATAGCTTAGTGGGTAAAGGGGCTTGCTGCCAAGCCTGATGACCTGAGTTTGACCCCTGGCCCCACATGGTGGAAGGAGAGAACTGACTGCTGTGAATTTTCTTCTGAACTCCACACCCGGCAGTGCATGTGCGTGCCCACTGCCCTGATAAACAAATGCAGGGAACTAGAAAAGCCTAAGAGAAGCCACACATTGAGAGAAAATATTTGCAACATGCAGACCCAAGAAAGGACTTGCTTCTGAATAAGCAGAGAATTTAAATATAAGAAAGTAAAACAGCCCAATTGAAAAGGATGGGCCAAGAGCTAGACTGACACCACATAGATGTACAGATGGCAGTGAGCCTACAGAAAGGCACAGCACAAAAGCATTGGGGAATTATAAATTAAGACCGAGAGATACCAGTGTGCATGTCTCAGAATGGCCAAACTCTCAGGAGAGTAAATGGTGGTGGGGATGTCACAAAGCCTTCCATTCACTGTAGGTGGACACACACACACACACACACACACACACACACACACACACACACAAAAGGCAGAGGTTGTCATTGGTTTAGCAGTGTGATGGCTAATCTCGGTTGTCAACCTGACACACCACAACTGAGAAAATGCCTCCTTCGGATTGGCCTGTGTACCTGTTTTTGAGGCATTTTCTCGATTGTTAATTGATATGGAAGGGCTCAGTCCACCGTGGGCGGTGCCAACCCTAGGCAGGTGGTCCTGAGCTGCATAGGGAAGGTACAGGGCAGGCCAGGGGGACAAGTCACTGAGCAACATTTCTTCATGGTCTCTCTCTGCTTCAGTTTCTGCTTCTAGGTTCCCGTTTGAATCCCTACCCTGACTGCCCTCAGTGATGGGCTGTGACGTGGGAGTGTAAGACGAATGGAATCTTTGCTTCCGCAAGTTGGTTCGGTCAGTGTTTTATCATAGCAACAAGGAGCAAACGAGGACAGGCAGTTTCTTATGAAGATGAATATAACATTCTTGTATGGCAGAGAAATCCCACTCCTGATTATCCAAATGAATTGAAAATTTTTGTCCACAAAACACCCTCACGCAAATGTTTATAGCAGCATTAATCATAATTGCTCCAAACGGGAGGCAACTAAGATGTTTTCAACAGGGAATGTGGATCGATAAACTTTCGTGTGTCCACACAATGGGAGAGTAGTAAAACAGAGATGACGCTGGGCAGATGGCTCAAGTGGATAAAACACTTGGTTGCGTGAGTGCCAGGACTTGAATTCAGATTCCCAACACTCATGTAAAGGCTGGGTGTGGATCAAGTAACTGCAACTCTAGTGGTGTTGGGAACAGAGTCAGTCAGGTTCTGGGGTTCCCTGACAGCTGATCTGTGAGGTTCAGTGAGAGATCTTATCTCGAAAAATAAGAGGAAGAAAGAAGAGACTCAATATCGACCCATGTCCTCTCCTATGCATCCATGGGTGTCTCCATTCATGTATACACGCATACAAATGCACAATTTTACATATCTATAAAAAATCACTGATCCACAAAATAAGAGAAAACAGTGTTATTTCTGAGACTGACTGAGTTGACGGATGTGATGTCTCCGTGAGCATCTGTTTTCCTGCAAATGAAATCATTACATTCTTCCTCATGGCAGAGTAACATTCCATTGTGTGCACGAGTGCGCATGTGCGTGTACTGTGCGCGCATGCGTGTACCATCTTCTCCTTGTTGACCATGTTCTTTCTGCTCAGCCCTCACCTGACAGACGCCTCTTTTGGCTCACTAACTTAGATGTTGTGAGTAGTGTCGTGGTAAATAGGAAGGTGCAGGTGTCCTTGTGACGTGCTGACTTGGAGTCCTTTCCGTACGTTCCCAGGACTGCTGTGGCTGGATCGCAGGGGAGAACTTTATTTAGTTATTTAAGGGAATCTCCATATTGGTTTTTGTAGGGGTCGATCGAGTTTAGCTGCCACCAGCCATGTATTTTTTTTTATTGGACATTTTTTATTTATTTACATTTCAAATGCTATCCCCTTTCCTGGTTTCCCGTCCATAAACTTCCTATCCCATCACTCCCTCCTCCTTCTTTTATGAGGGTGTTCCCCCACCTATCTACCCACCCCTTCCCGCCTCCCTGCTCTGACATTCTCCTATACTGGGGGTCAGTTGAGCCCTGATAGGACCAAGGACTTCTCCACCCATTGGTGCTACATATGCAGCTGGAGCCATGGGTCGTTCCGCGTGTTCCCTTTGGATGGTGGTTTGCCACCAGCTATGTATAATGGGCTCTTTTGTTATTTCCTTTTTGATGATTGTCACTCTGATTGAGTTGAAATGGGAATTTCAATGTAGTTTCAGTTTGCATTTTGTTGTTGGCTAGTGTGAACTTTCTTCTTTCTTCCTCCCTCTCCTTCTTCATCCTTGTCCTCTTCTTCCTCTTCTTTCTTCTCCTTCCCCTCCCACTTCCGCCTTTTCCCTTCCCCTTTTTTTCTCCTTCTCCTCCTCTTCTTCTGTTCCCCCACCACCCAAGACTAGGCTGGCCTTGAACTCACAGAGATCCTCTTGCCTCTGCCTCCTGAGTGCTGGGATTAAAGTTACTACCATGACTGCCTTTTAGAGTAAACTTTCCCCCATATGTGTATTGGCCATTTATAGTAAGATATGAAGGTCTCTTAAATGGATGTGTTAAGTGAAATGAATTTGACAGAGTTGTATTTCGCTATTCCACAATGTGAAAATTTGAAAGGCAACGTTAAAAAGATAGTAAGTAAAAAGTGGAGACTACTAGACTCTGGAGAAATAGAAAGAGTCAAGAGATGAAACAGGTGACTAAAATTTATTGTCGTGTGTGAAAATGCATATGTGTGTATGTGTGGTACACATGTGCCATGATGCATCTGTGTCTTTCCGAGGACAAGTCTGTGGGTCTCTTCTCTTCTTCCACCTTTCTGTGGGTTCTGGGGACCCCAGGCTTGCATGGTAAGTGGCTTTACTGGCTGAGCCAGCCTAAAAGAGGTGATGTCTGAGGCAGTGGAACTATTCTCTATGCTACTGTAATGGTGGATACATGAAATTCTTCACAACCCAGGGATGCATGCAACTTTATACTATATGTTCTATAAACGCCAGTCAGTAATAACATTGCTTCATTACCCTTAACACTTGGGCCCCCAGTGCAAGTATTACTATATGTCCTATAAACGCCAGTCAGTAATAACATTGTTTTATTACCCTTAACACTTGGGTCCCCAGTGCAAGTATTAGCAGTAGGGGAATTACACGAGGGAGAGGTGTAGATGGGGCTTTGTACTGCTTAATCTTTCTGCACATCTAAAACTCCTGTAAGAATAAGGTCAATAACCCCTCCCCACCCCAATCTATATCTATATCATCTATATACATCTGTCTACGTGTACTCAATTTCAATTTGCTGACAACATACTCAGAAATGAAACTTTTCAGTTTTGAAATAATCAGGTTGTCCAAAAGAGGGTGCCAAAGACTTACAAAGGCATCTTCTTTGTTTATGCAAAAAGAAATTAAATAGTAAGAGAGACTCAGTGGCGGGGGCTCTGCTTCAAGATCACGTAGGACACATGTGCCTCTTTCCTGTGGCTTCGGCCCTTGTTTAGAGTGGGTAAGCCCTTTGCTCTGTTTATTATTTTTGGAGTTGGTCTGTAGCTCAGACTGACCTTAAACCTGCTATGAGACTGAGGCTGACCTTGAACTCTGGATCCTTCTGTTTTCACTCCCAAGTGTTGGGAACACCACTTCGGGATGTTATTACCTCTCAGTCCCTTGTCTGCTCCCTGGTTTTGGACCTTTGGGAAGTGTAGCAGAGTAATCTACTCTGTTGACAGCAGTGTTGATATCAGTGCCAATCCTGGCTTTAAAGAGACCCCCAGGAGGCTGGAGAGATGGCTCAGTGGTTAAGAGGACCCTGCAGCTCTCAATAGCCATGGCAGACACACAGGTAAATAAAAATTAAAAAAAATTAACACACATAAATAAACATCTTTAAAAAAATTAAAATTAAGAATCAGATGTGTAAGCCAAATAAACTGTTTTACTCTCTCAGTCTGCTTTTGGTTATGGTTTATCACAGCAAGAGAGAGAGAGAGAGAGAGAGAGAGAGAGAGAGAGAGGAATAAATACACTTAACTTTTCTTCCAAACAGCTACAGATATGGCTTACTCAGTTGGGTTTAAACAGGAAAACTCATAGTTCAAATTCAAATTTTCTCATTTTTATTTATTAAAAGATTTGCATTTATTTAATTTTATTTGTATGGGTTCAAAAGAGGGCTCCCCTAAAGCTGGCGTTAAACACGGTTGTGAGCCACCATGCAGGTGCTGGTAATTGAACCCTGGCTCTCTACAGGAGCAGCAAGTGCTCTTAACCACTGAGCCATCTCTCCGTCTGCAAAGTCCTAACTTTTAAGAATCAACATGCTGTGCTCGCTTCGGCAGCACATATACAAAACTGGAACAATACAGAGAAGATTAGCATGTCCCCTGTGCAAGGATGACACGGAAATTTGTGAGGTGTTCCATATGTTTCAGGCGGTGAGCAGAATGTAAAGTGAATAAGTAAAAAAAAAAATTAAATTAAAAAGGGAATTAAAATATTTTCAGTGATGCATTAGAAATTTTGAGATATTCTTAGGTCATCTGTTTATTGACAGCATTCTATCTATCTATCTATCTATCTATCTATCTATCTATATCTATCTATCTACCTATCTATCATCTATGCATCTATCTATCTATCTATCTATCTATCTATCTATCTATCTATCTATTATCTATCTATCTATTATCTATCTATCTATCTATCTATCTATCTATCTATCTATCTATCTATCTATCCATCCATCCTTCCTGGCTATCTACCTACCTACCAACCTACCTACCTCTCTACCTGTCATTTTTCTATCTATCTGTCTATCTATCTATCTATCTATCTATCTATCTATCTATCTATCTATCCATCTATCATCTATCCATCTATTATCTATCTATCTATCTATCTATCTATCTATCTATCTATCCATCCATCCATCCATCTATCCAGGGTCTCTCTTCGTAACTCTAGCTGGTCTGGAACTCTCTATATAGACCAGGAGACAGCATTGGATCCCTGGACTAACTCTAGTTATAGTGGTTGTTAGCTCCCCAGTGTAGGTGCTGGGAACTGAGCCCAGGTCCTCTGAATGAGCAGTAAGTGGTGTCAACCACTGTCCTATTTCTCCAGCCCTCCAGTGATTCGTCTGCCACTCTTCCCTGGAGGAGGTACAGACGTCCTTGTGTTCACAGGTGAGTATCGGGGCAGTGACCTCAGCCCACGGGTCATGACCCCTTTGGTGGGGGTATCGAAAGACCCTTTCACAGAGTTCACATAGCAGATATCCTGCGTATCTGATGTTTATATTAGGATTCATAACACAAGCAAAATTACAGTTATGAAATAGCAATGAAAATGGCTTTGTGGATGGGAGGGGGTCACCACAACATTCGGACCAGAATTAAGGGGTCGCAGTATTGAGAAGGTTGAGAACCACTGCACTAGGAGAACCTGGAATGTTAGTACACAGGGTTTTTCTTTTAAAGGAGGGGATGGACAATCTGTGATCTCGGTGATCTTTGTGCTGTCTATGTGGCTGGGACCACACTGGATCCTTCCCCAGACCCTTATTTCCCCAGACCCAGAGCTTGCTTTCCTCAGTCAATCTGTAGAGCCCATCTTTTTTTTTTCTTTTTTAAATATTTATTTATTTATTTATTTATTTAAGTACACTGTAGCTGTCTTCAGACACACCAGAAGAGGGCATCAGATCCCATTACAGATGGTTGTGAGCCACCATGTGGTTGCTGGGAATTGAACTCAGGACCTCTGGAAGGGCAATCAGTGCTCTTAACCGCTGAGCCACCTCTCTAGCCCAGACCTCATCTTTATGGATGATGTCACCGTACTTTACAAAGACTTTCAATGTAGTCATGTCTGAGCTTTATTTAGCTGACTTTGTTCCTCAAAGAGATTTACTGTCTGCTTAATCGTGCATGTGGGATCGAGCCAGTTATCAGGAGGACAGTTTTCACTAAATCGTGTTGTGCCTAAATATGCCTGAAGTAAACCACTCAGGGTCAGGCTCCCCAAGCTTGAACCAACATTGATTATTTAGTCCATGTTAAACTGAACTGCTTTCTTGCCCCCCTGAGGATCATTCTGTGCTCTGTTGGCCATGGTGGCCACAGAGCTCCCCTCCCCCAATCTCTCATGCTGGCCTGGAACTCACAAAGATCTTCTTGCCTCTGTTTCATGAGTCCCGGGATTCAAGGCATGCACCATCATGCCCTGCTGCCTATTTTCCAAGACATGGTCTCAGTCATGTACCTCAGGAGGGCTGTGACTTTGTGACAACGGCTTTTATATTGGGTCTTTCTCTGTCCCTAGGATTCTATAGTACTCCATGACTTATTGTGTTGACAGGCATGCTTTAAACTTCAGGTCTTCGTATCTCAATCCTGCCAAATGCTGGGGTTACAAGCATGCTCCGCCATAGCTCGCTTCTTGTGAAATCTTGGTGAGTAATTTGCCAAGGAGAGAAGTACACTAAGCTTTGTTTTACATATGTTGCCTTTTTTATTTTCCTTGATATTTTGTTGGTCGTAAAAGGAATGTATAAACTTATTAAACAAATAACCAGATAAACAAAAGTCCAAAGTGAAACTTACTCTGACTGAAGAGGTAAGTCTGTCAACAATTTCTGTAACTTCCTTTACCTGTGTCTCTATCTTTTCATTCTTATTTCTTTCTTTTCAAGACAGGGTCTTACTTAGGTCTTAAACCCCTATATAGCCAATGATGACTTTGAACTTCTGATTTCCCTGCCTCTACCTACCAAATGCTAGCATTACAGGTGTGTGCTACTATGCTCAGTTAACTTTATTTGAATAACAAATATAGATTCTATTCATTTATGGTATATGACATGATGTTTTAGTACATTTATACACTGTGGAAGGCTAAGTCAAGAGATTTAACATGAATCATCTCACAGGAAAATATTTATCATCTGGTCTCTGAGAAACTGTGTGTGTGTGTGTGTGTGTGTGTGTGTGTGCGTGTGTGTGTGCATGTGGAGGCTGAGGACAACTGTGGGATTCAGATCTCTTCTTTTATCATGTATGTTCTTGGGATTGAACTTAGATCATCAACAAGATTCTTTACCCCCTGAACCATTTTGCTCACCTTCCAGTGGTCTCTTGATGGATCCTGACATTGATTCCATATCTTGGATATTGTGAATAATTCTACAACAAATAGAGCAGTACACATATCTCATTGATGTACTGCTTTTCTTTCTTTTTTTTCTTTTTAAAGATTTATTTATTTATTATATTTAAGTACACTGTAGCTGTCTTCAGACACACCAGAAGAGGGCATCAGATCTCATTACAGATGATTGTGAGCCACCATGTGGCTGCTGGGATTTGAACTCAGGACCTCTGGAAGAGCAGGCTCTTAAACACCGAGACACCTCTCCAGCCCGATGTATACTTTTCTATCCTTTAGAATCTCACTCAGTAGTGAGATTTCTGGATCATACTGTCAGTCTATTAATTTTTTTTCTGAGGGTCTGGAGAGATAGGTCAATAGTTAAGAGCACTGACTGCTCTTCCAGAGGTCCCAGGTTTGATTCTCAGCATCTACACGATGGTTTGCAACTGTCTGTAACTCCAGTCCTGGGGGACCTGACACCTTCTTCTGACCTCTATGGGCACTGGACACACGTAGTGCACATAAGACATACATGCTGGCAAAACACTCATACGCATAAAATAAATATTACTTTTTTTGAGATTTGATTTAATTATTATTTTTAAAATTTTCTTTTGTTTTATGTGTATGGCTGTTTTCTCTACATTTATGTATGTGCACCACATGTATATGGTGCCTGAGGAGGGCCAGAAGAGGGCTTTGGAGCCCCTAGAACTGGAGCCATAGGTATTGTTCACAATGTGGGTACTGGTATAAACCACGGTCCTCTGGAATATTACCTAACACTCTGAATTGCTAACCCATCCCTCCAGCCCTCTATTTTTTTAAATTTTATTTTTATTGGTGTTTTGCCTGTATGTCTGTAGTGTGAGGGAGTTGCAGACAGTTGTGAGCTGCCATGTGGATGCTGGGAATTAAACCCGGGTCCTCTGGAAGGGCAGTCAATGCTCTTATTTGCTGAGCCATCTTTCCAGTCCCTGGCCTGCTATTTGTTTTTTAATATTATATGTATGTTTGTGCCTTCGTGAGTTTCTCTGCCCCATGTGTGTGTGGGTGCTCAGGGTGCTAGAAGAGGCATTGGATCCTCTGAACTGGGGTTATAGGTGGTTATTAGCACCAGACGTGGATGCTGGGACGCAATCTGGTTCCTCTGCAAGAGCAGTAAGGACTCCTAAGTGCTGAGTCATCTCTCCAGTCCCACTGTCGTCCTATTTTAGGTTTTTGTGGAACCTCCATATAATATTCTATAATGACCAAGCTCATTCACACTCTTACCAACCGAGTTCACAGTTCCTCCACTTAAAAATAATCACCACGAATACGTTATCCTTTTGATAATAGCTTTTTCAACACATGTGAGGCAGTATCTCATTTGTGGTTTCATGTTGAACATTTTCTCCATATGCCTGTTGAACATTTGTGAGTCTTCTTTTGAGAAATACCTACTCGGGCTTTTTATAACATCCTTTCCTTTAAGGTAGTGTCTCTCTATAGCTCAGGCCAGCCTCAAACTTGAAATCCTCCTGCCTCGGTATTAAAAATTAGTATCATCATGTATTCTGCTAGTAGCTTTTAGATGAAGATGTAGAACTCTCAGCTCTGCCTGCACTATGCCTGCCTGGATGCTGCCATGCTCCTACCTTGATGATAATGGACTAGACTTCTGAACCTGTAAGCCAGCCCCAATTAAATGTTGTTTTTATAAGAAAAATTATTATTTATTTTATGCGTATGGATGTTTTTGCCTATCTTATATCTGTGCCGTGCTCTGTGTGTGTGTGTGTGTGTGTGCGTGCGTGCGTGCGTGCGTGCGTGCGTGCGTGTGTGTGTGTTTGTGTGTGTAGTGCCACAGAGGCCAGAAGAGGGCATCAGATCCCCAAGGACTAGAGTTACAAATAGTTGTGAGCCGCCATGTTGGTACCTGGAATCGGACCTTGGAAGGTGGTCTTAAGCCAATGGTCTTATCCATTAAGCCATTTCCCCAGCTCTTTACCTCAGCCTCTCACTGCTGTGGGTATGTACAGAGTAAGTTCTAGGCCCAGTAGGGATACATATGGAGACACAGTCTGAAAAAGCAAGGCTTATACTAACCATGTGGGCAGCACAGTTCTATGTCTTAGAGTCTAGGATCCCTCTATGGGCTGGGGTCCTGGGCTGCTCTAGGTTGGGGTCCTGGGCTAATGTATGGGCTGGGGTCCTGGGCTGCTTCACGGGAAGAGAGTCCTGGGCTGCCTAAAAAAGCAGAATGTGGTCTGAGATGCAGCATCCCAGCTCTCTGCTCCCTGGTGTTGGATTAGTGTGGCCAGCTGGTGCGTATTTCTCCTGCCAGGAGTTTTTCTCCTTGATAAATTGCACCCTCAAAATAAAAGCTCAAACAAACCCTCCCACCCTTAAGTTGCTTTTGTTAGATGTTTTGCAGCTGAAACAAGACAAGGAACTAAGATGATGTGTAAGGGTGACTGCTTGTCCTCCATTTTGTTAAACCTCACTTCTTTTGTTTTTGTTTTTTTTTTTTTTTTTTGGGTTCTTTTTTTTTCGAGCTGGGGACCCGAACCCAGGGCCTTGTGCTTCCTAGGCAAGCGCTCTACCACTGAGCTAAATCCCCAACACCCCCCCCCCCTTTTTAAATATTTACTTATTTATTATATAAGTACACTGTAGCTGTCTTCAGGCACACCAGAAGAGGGCATCAGACCTTATTACAGATGGCTGTGAGCCACCATGTGGTTGCTGGGAATTGAACTTAGGACCTCTGGAAGAGCAGTCAGTGCTCTTAACCACTGAGCCATCTCTCCAGCCCTAAACCTCACTTCCTTACTTTTCTCTTGTTCCACTATTGAGTATATTGATTGCGATTGTGTGTGTGGTGCACACTTGTAATCTCAGTATCTGGGAAGTGGAGGCAGGAGGATGAGGACTTCAAGGTCATCCTTGGCTACACCGTGAGTTCGAGGCTAGGTTAGGCTGTAAAAGTCTCTCTAAGGAAGAAGAGCCTTGATTGAATAAAAAATATCGTATGTGTGCATGTTTATGTATTTGTGTCAATGGTTGAATTGAAATTCCGAATTTGAACGTAAACATAACTTACATTTTGATAGGCATCTGCATAAGTGGTCTGATAAGTTTTATAAATAGAAAAACCCAGCTCACTTGCATATTCCTCTGGGATATTCTTAAACCAGAGGACAACTGCTCCCATGGATGAATCATTTCGGTTCAGTGGTGTCCAGCATCGAAATGTCCGAGGGCCAGGAAAGCATCTGGAACAGCATTTACCTCTTCAGGTGAATTGTCCCAAGCATCGTTCTTATTTATGCCCTTGATGTTTCTATTTTAACAAAGACGTCCTTTGACGGGAACGGCGTCTTGCAGATCTCAAAGCCAGCTTCGCGTTGCTGCTCCTCTCTCTCTGGTGATCTGGTTATGTGCGTTTTCTGATCTCAGGCTGGTGATGTGCTCTGTGAGGGGGACATCTTAGACTTTAGGAAGGCTTTCTTCTCTGTGGGCAGGAAGACTGGAGTGACACGATTATCCATCCAGAGTGCATCTCCTCTCAGTTCTGTACTCAAAACATTTCTTTTCCTGAAGAAGAAATTAAAAAAAAAAAAAAAAAAGGCACCCCTGTTATCGGCGAAGAAAGGGGATAAAAGGATGAGCCCGTTCATCTCTTCCAATTTCTTCTCAGAAAGTGTAGCAAAGCAGGGGTTTCTAGGCGTTTCTGTATTTTTAAAATGGGGGCTCATGAGCATTACTTTTTCCAAGTGAAGATATTACAACAAGCATACACTCTCCCACAAATCTCCCCAGATAGAACAGTATCAACATAACGCCCCCCAAACACAATATCATTTTCATCATTTACTGGATGTGTGATCTTGGTCAGGCTGTTTAATTTCTTTTTGCTTAGAGACAAGGTAGCATGGAACCCAGGCTAGCCCGGACTTGAGCCGTAGCTGAGGATGACCTTGAATTTCTGATCCGCCTGCTTCCACTTCCCAAGCATTGGGATTGCAGGCACTCACCACCATGCTCGACCTTACATGGTGTCGGGGATTGAACGTAGGGCCTGGTGCGTGCTAGCTAAGTACTCTACCAACCCAGTTACAGCCCCAGACCCACGTGACTAATTTTCTCTGCTCAAATATAAACTAGAATAGAGGGAGTGTGACTATTCAGTGAGATAAATATACACCCATTATACGGTAAATGGTCATTAGATGCTAGTATATCCCTTTTTTTTCTTTTATTCGTCTCTCATACATAACATCTCGACCTGTTTCCACTCCCTACACTCTTCCCAGTCCTCGCCCCATCCCATCTCTCCCAGATCTTTGTTGTTTTGAGACAGGGTTTCTTTGTGCTGTTCTGGAACTCCTGTTGTAGACCAGGCTGACCTTGTAATCAGAGATCCACCTGCCTCTGCCTCCCGAATGCTGGGATTAAACTCAGGCACCACCATGCCTGGTTCCTATTTGTATTCGAATGGCCCTTGTAGACTCATATATTTGCATGCTTGGTCCTTTAGTTGGTAGAACTATTTTGGGAAGAATCAGAAAGTATGGTCTTGTTGGAGAAGGTGTGATCTTGTTGGAGAAGGTGTGGTCTTGTTGGAGAAGGTGTGGTCTTGTTGGAGTAGGTGTGGTCTTGTTGGAGAAGGTGTGGTCTTGTTGGAGTAGGTGTGGTCTTATTGGAGTAGGTGTGGTCTTGTTGGAGAAGCTGTGGTCTTGGAGTAGGTGTGGTCTTGTTGGAGAAGGTGTGGTCTTGTTGGAGTAGGTGTGGTCTTGTTGGAGTAGGTGTGGTCTTGTTGGAGTAGGTGTGGTCTTGTTGAAGGAGGTGTGGTCTTGTTGGAGAAGGTGTGGTCTTGTTGGAGAAGGTGTGGTCTTGTTGAAGGAGGTGTGGTCTTGTTGAAGGAGGTGTGGTCTTGTTGGTCACGGGAGAGGGGATGGGCTTTGAGGCTTCAAAAGTCCACAGCAGTCCCAGTCTCTGTCTTTAATTCTACCTTTCAGAGAAGATGTAAGCTCTCAGCTACTGCTCCAGCACTGTCCCTGCCTACCTCCATGGTTCCAACCATGAAGATCATGGACTAACCCTCTGGAACTGTAAGCAAGCCCCCAATTAAATATTTTCTAAGTTGACTTGGTCATGATGTCTCCTCATAGCAATACATTGCTTTCAAAGACTACATGTTTGTCAGGGTCCATTGTGTGGTGGGTCAGATGATAACTTTTTTTTTCTTGAGACTGAGTTTCTCCGTGTAGCCCTGGCTATCCTGAAGCTCCCTCTAGACGAAGAGATCTGCCTGCCTCTGCCTCCCCAGGGCTGCGATGGAAGGCGTGAGCCACCATTGCTCAGCTTGGACAACGACTTTTAAGAGTTGGTTCTTTCAGCCTTGGGGTTTTCAGGAGTCAAACTCACATCCCCAGGCTTGGCAGCAAACATAGTAACATTTCAAAGTGAATTTGTTTTAGTGAAAGCTCACTGATCATCCATATGATATATGTTTAGTTTGGATTCTTCCCAAATCAGACCCCAAGACAGGGACTTGGCAAACAGTGGGGACAGTGAAGGGAAAGTAGGAGAACCATTTGGACAAGGGAGGAGACAAGGCTGAAAAGTGAAGGGACTCTTCAGGCCAGCTGCCACTACAGACTACTGGGACAACATCCTAGAAGGAATCTCTGAGAAGCAGGACAAAGCACACACCTCCGAGCTGATTCCGAGACGGATCACACGCCCAAGGTGTGGTGCCGTCACTCCCCGGAAAAGCAGGCTAATTGTTCTGCACAAGTTCCCACACTTTGAATTTTCTACTGGTTGTGTCTCTTGATGTCATGCAATTTGCTCCTCTGCCGACTCCTCCTAGGATATGGGTAATTAAATTCAGAAGCGTGACCTGATTGAGCCTCTTCCTTGGCAAGAACGTTTCATAAGTGGGGTTGGGCATTTTCATCCTGACTACAAGATGTTTGTCTCTTCCTGAGTGTTAGGAGCCATTTATAACTGTTGCCCACCTTCCTCGGGACTTGGCAAATGTTCTTCCTCCCATGAAAAGGAATTTTTCTTTTTCATCAAATATTTGGTCACCTTGTAGTGTAGCTGTTGTGTAGAAAACAGGTCAAATATTTGATTTCTTTGCTTATCTCTCTGTTTCCATAAAAACACATGGATTCCCTTGCCACTCTACTGGTTGCTAATGAAGGTTTTTACTTTTCCGTTTCGGTAACATTTAAAATGCACATTTTAAAAACACGTTTGATGTGTGTGCGTTCTTTGAAGTTATTCTTCTTATCAATGTCTTGGTCAGTTGGCGCCTCTTCAAGTTGTCCCTTTTGGTAGTATCCTGGTAGCGTTAAGAGAAGGAGGGGAGGGTTGGGGATTTAGCTCAGTGGTACAGCGCTTGCCTAGGAAGCGCAAGGCCCTGGGTTCGGTCCCCAGCTCCGAAAAAAAGAACCAAAAAAAAAAAAAAAAGAGAAGGAGGGGAAACTGTGGCCAGGTATAAAACAAACAAACAAACAAAAATAAATAAATAAATCCCATGCCCTAGGTCTTAACATTTAGTCGTCTTTTCCCCAAAGGAGGCTGGGGCATTGTAAGCTCAAGACCATCTTTTGGTAAACAGCAAATGCAAATTTGAGGCCAGCCTGTGCTTTGGGTGACCCAATCTCAAAGAGCAAAACAAGATGATTTCTTCCATTAGAGAATAAAACGTGTGTGCTTGTGTTGTGTACTGTTGTGCGGGTCTTAGTTTCTAGGCTTTCTTTTCCTGGGCAGCTCCCTCACTCTTCCTCCTTCCTTCCTTTCAGTTTATTTACATGTGGTGTCTGCGTAGGCAGGTGTGACGGTCAGAGGTCCACTGTCTTCGATTGTTCTCTACTTGGACTGAACCTGGAGCCGACGTTTGAGCTTTGCTGGCCAGTGAGCTCCCTGGGTCTTCCTGTTTCTGTCTCTGGGGCTGGGGTCATGGACCTGGAGGGTTATGCCTTGGTTTTACTGTAGGGGCAGAGGATCTGAACTCAAGGCTTCATGAATTTGCAAGAAGTATGCCCATTGGACCTTCTCCTTAGTCCTCTTTCCTTTTTACTTTTCTTTTTGTATGAGTTCTAGCTATATAGCTTGTGCTTGCCTTGAACTCAAGCCAATCCTCCTGCATCAGTCTCCTGAGTGCTGGCATTACAATCATGTGCTCCCATATCTGTTTTTTTTTTTTTTTTCCGGAGCTGGGGATCGAACCCAGGGCCTTGTGCTTGCTAGGCAAGCGCTCTACCACTGAGCCAAATCCCCAACCCCCCATATCTGGTTTAATATATAGTTTTTAAAATAAAAAATCGCACTATTCATCGTGTGTATGTTTTATGTGTGTGCATGTGTGAGCGTGCGTGTGCATGCATACACCACAGTACATATGTGGAGGTCAGAGGACAACTCTTCTATCATGTGGGTCCCAAGGATTGAACTCAGGTCGTCAGGCTTGTTGGCAAGCACCATTATCTGCTGAGGCAACTTGCTGGCCCGGAAGATCACTCTTAAGCTGGCTTAAAAATAAATGTATTTTCATTTACGGGTATGTGTGTGTGTGAATGTATACCACATGTGTACGGATGGCCTTGGGGGCCAGAAGAGAGTGTCAGGTACCCTGGAGCTGGAGTCACAAGTGGTTGTGAGCCACCTGACATGGTTTTAGAAGAGCAGAAAGTGCCGAGCCATCTCTGTTTTGACGGCAACCCTAACCCGGTTTTCTGAATGTCCTTACGCAGGGCCTGTAGGACAAGCATGCGCGTTGATTGGTGGTAGTGATTTATCTCCATTCAGCAGTAGCTTAATAAGACTGTAATAAAGGAAGTTGTTTCAGATCACTTTAGACTGAGGAAAGCGTGGGAACCAACAACTTGGCAAGAGCAAGAAATCCAATTTGGATAGAAGTGTGGTTACAGGGAGGAACGTAGTCGGTGCTAAGTCTAGGGAAAAAAAAAAAACCAAAACGTGTGAAGCCTGTGAGGAAGTGCCCGGTGCTGCCAAGTCGCAGAGCACAGAGCATCTCGTCTTAAATGAAAGAATCACAGATCTGTTCGTGAATCACAAGGATGATGGGCAGTGGGCAAGCTGAGGTGCGAGTGTTAGAGTCAGGCAGACCTGGGCTCAAATCGAGGCTTCGCCATTTACTGGATACCAGCCTAACTTTAAATACATGCCGTCCATAACCGCCTTCCACCTTTAATTTTCTTTTCTTTCGTGATCTTAGTAGTAAACCTTACAATCATTACCTTATGCACATGAGGCAAACACTGACGCTGAGCTACATCTTCAGCCCTCTTCACTGGGATGTGTGTGTGTGGGAGACTGAGAGAGTGGGGTCTGAGATGGATTCTCACATAATTCAGCTTTGAACTCACTGTGTGTGTGTGTGTGTGTGTGTGTGTGTGTGTGTGTGAGAGAGAGAGAGAGAGAAAGACAAAAGATCTTACATAATGCAGCTTTGAACTCCCTGTGTAGTCAGTGTGTGTGTGTGTGTGTGTGTGTGTGAGAGAGAGAGAGAGAGAGAGAGAGAGGAGAGAGAGGTCTTACACAATTTAGCTTTGAAGTTACTGTGTAGCCACTCTGTGTGTGTGTGTGTGTGTGTGTGTGTGTGTGTGAGAGAGAGAGAGAGAGAGAGAGAGAGAGAGAGAAAAGGTCTTACATAATTCAGCTTTGAACTCACTGTTGTAGCCAGTGTGTGTGTGTGTGTGTGTGTGTGTGTGTGTGTGTGTGTGTGTGTTCAGATTTGAACTCACTGTGTACCTACATTACCTTAGACTTCTTGTTTTCCTGTCTACACCTATCAAGTGCTGTTATTACAGCTGTTATTACAGGGGTGTACTCAATTTTAGCCCTTTTTTTGCTTAAAATATTTTAATCAATTAATTGTGTATGTGAACTTATTGGCCAAAGGTCAACCTTGGGTACTGTTCCTCAGGATCGCTACACACTGTTTTCTGAGACAGGGTCTCCCGCTTGGAGTAGGAGCTTGCTAAGTTAGCTAGCTAGCCAACCAGCCCCATGGCTCAACCTGTCTGTGCCTCTCTATGAAGAATTGCCTCCATGTGTGGCTTTTTATGTGGATGCTGGGACTAAAGCCAGGTCCTCATGCTTGTGGACAAGCGTGTGCAAGCATTTAGGACTGAGTCATTACCCCAGCCTGAGAAAAATCGATTATTCTGTATGTGGATGGGCAGAAGGAAAGTCCACTTTGGAGATGTTCCTTTTTGTGGTGGGCACAAAGCCGTATTTGCCATTCTTTATGTGGTTTTCCTGCTTTGTTCTATTTCCATCACAGTAGTTGATTTAAAATCATTTATATTTTAATGTACGTATGTATGCAGTGGTACTGGGGTCAAACCCAGGCCCTCACACATGCTAGGTAAGAACTTTACTTCTCCATCTAAGATTTGATCTTGACAGAACCCAGAAAGGGTGGTTCCTTCTTTTTCCTGAGGTAAGATGCCACCATTTCCATGTTGATCATGTTGGCACTCACAGACAAGGGGACCAGAGAATGTCTCCAAATTTTATTTTATTTCTTTTTCTTTTTTCCCCCTTTATTGAAAATAAACTCCCTCTCCCCCGAATAATGTAACCTGTTTATAGTTCCCCCTGCCTCTACTTCTCTCAGGTCCTCTCCACCCCCTCTCCCTTTCCACCCCCTTTCTGTCTCTCATTAGAAAACAAACAAGCTTCTACTGGATAATAATAAAGTAAAATATAATAGGATAAAAAAACATAATAAAATTTTAAAACTCCAACACATTGGAGGACAGGACAAACAAACAGAAGGAAAAGAGCCCAGGAAAAGGCACAGTAAACAGATACAGACACAGAGACCCACTTGTTTCCATACTCTGGAATCCCATAAAGTACTAAACTGGAAGCCATACTATATATATGTACAAAAGATCTGTCAGACAGCTCTCTCTATCTCTATATGCATATTTAATCTATATCCATACCTAATCTATACTACATCTAACCTCTGTCTATATCTAATCTAATTTGTATCTAATCCATATCCAATCTATATCCATCTAATCTTTATACCATCTATATCTACATCTAATCTATACTATATCTAATCTAATTTATATCTAATCCATATCCAATCTATATCCATCTAATCTTTATCTATACCATCTATATCTACATCTAATCTATACTATATCTAATCTAATTTATATCTAATCTATATCTATGTAATTTATATCTACTCTATATCTATACTATCTATATCTATATCTAACTTATACTATCTCTAATCTAATTTATATCTAATCTATATCTATACCATCTATATCTACATCTAATCTATACTATATCTAATCTATGTTTATATCTAATCTATATCTATGTAATTTATATCTATTTACATCATCTATATCTATATCATCCGTATCTATATCATCTATATCTATTTACATCATCTATATCTATATCATCCGTATCTATATCATCTATATCTATGTATATTACCTATATCTATATCATCCATATCAATATCTATATCCATATCTAATCTATTATCTATATCATCCATATCTATATCATCTATATCTATGTATATCACCTATATCTATATCATCCATATCTATATCTATATCCATATCTAATCTATTATCTATATCATCCATATCTATATCATCTATATCTATGTATATCACCTATATCTATATCATCCATATCTATATCTGTATCCATATCTAATCTATATCTATATCATCCATATCTATATCTGTATCTATATCTAATCTATATCATCTATATCTTTTTACATCATCCATACCTATATCATCTGTACCTATATCTAACCTAATCCATATCTGTCCCTGACATGACATTATGAGACAGGGAAACTCCAAAGACGTCTTGGAGTTCATTTTCCGCTGGGCATGCAGCCAACACCTAAGAGTAGTTTGTTTCCCCTGTGAGGCTCCCTCAGAGAGACTAAATCTTCATTTGCAAGTGCTTACCAGTTAGAAAGAGCTTCTGGGGTAGGGATGGGCTGTGTGTCCACCTCTCCTTTCAGCTCTAGGACCCATCTGGTGCAGACCTGGGCAGGCCCTGTGCCGCCGCAGTCTCTGTGAGTTCATAAGTTCAGCCATTGGTTTAGAAGGCCTCCTTTCGGGGCTGGGGACTTAGCTCAGTGGTAGAGCGCTTACCTAGGAAGCGCAAGGCCCTGAGTTCGGTCCCCAGCTCCGAAAAAAAGAACCAAAAAAAAAAAAAAAAAAAGAAGGCCTCCTTTCTCTGGCTTCCTCCATCCACCCGTCTCTTACGCTCTTCCTGCTTCCTCTTCCACAGGGTTCTCAGGGCCCTGAGGGAGGGGCTTGGTGGAGACAACCCTTTTAGGGTTGAGTGTGCCAAGCCTTTCACTCTCTGCATAACGTCTGGCTGTGGGTCTCTGTGTTTGTTCCCATCCGCTGCAGGAGGAAGCCTCTCTGATGATGGCTGAGCAAGGCATTGACCTGTGAGTACAGCAGAATGTCATTAGGAGTCATTTTATTCTTACTCTTTATTTATTTATTTATTTATTTATTTATTTATTTATTTATTTATTTATTTTATTTTGGTTCTTTTTTTCGGAGCTGGGGACCGAACCCAGGGCCTTGCGCTTCCTAGGCAAGCGCTCTACCACTGAGCTAAATCCCCAACTTACTCTTTTTTTAAATAGAATAATTGTATTTGATTTTACTATAGGCCCCTGGGTTCTGTAGTCTCAGATTTTTGATCACCCCAAGCAATGTGAGGTATAGGTCCCATCTTGTGAGGTAGATCCAAAGTCAAATTAGATACTGATTGCTCACTCCCACAAGCATTGTGTCCCCATTGCCCTAGCCTACCTTGCAGGCAGGTCACCACTGTAGACAAAGGGTTTGTGGCTGGTGTTTACATTTCTTCCTCAGTAGGGTTCAGAGTACCTTTATGTAGCAAGGACTCTAGCCTGTAGGGGTGAAGGCTCTGTGTAGGCACCGGATTGGCTTCTCCATGGTCAATGAGTTGTGTAGGTGTTTCCTTCAGCAAAGGGGACTTGCTGTCAGTGGAGAGCTGCTCAGGGTCTTGGCAACAGCCTGGGTTGTTTGGGGATTCCCTTGGGATTTCTTTGACCAACGATTCAATTAGTGTAACCTATTCCCAGTACTGGAAGCTTCATTTGGTGACAAGAGATATTCAGTTGGAGCTTTAACTTCCCCATTATTTGGCTACTTCATTTAGGAATATATTAGGAAGTCTCCACTGTATTAGGTTTCTTACTACCCCTCAAGTGGCCTTTAATTTTACTTGTCTGATCTTGTATTTTTTCCCTTTCCCCCTTCCCCCTTCCCCCTCCCACTTAATCTTTCCATTCCAGCTTGCCCCCTCTAACCCATCCATGTCTATTCTATTTCTCTCTCCTAGGGAGATCTGTCTGTTCCTGTCCCCCTCAAAGTCCCTTCTCTATACCTCACTTCTATGGTTCTGTGGATTGTAGCTTGTTTCCCATTGACCTAACAGCTAAGATCCATATATAAATGAATCCTTACCATATTTGCCTTTGTGGGCCTGGGTTACCTCAATTAGAATAATTTATTTTTGTAGTTCCATACATTTACCTGTGAATTTCATGATCTCATTTTTTTTAGTGGCTAAGTAATATTCCATTGTGTAAATGTAGCCCATTTTCTTCATCCATTCACCTGCTGAGGACATCCAGGTTTTTTCTAATTCCAGGTTATCGTGAATAGAGAAGCGACGAGCATGGTTGAATCAGAGTCTTTGTGGTAAGATGAAGCACCCTTTGGAGGAGTGGCCAAGAGTGAGCCTCCAAATTTCAGAACAAGAGAAACCCTAGAGTTGGTGTGGGAAGTACACATTGTTAATCTAGCCACTTGGGAGGCAGAGACAGGCAGCTCTCTGTGAGTTCTAGGCTGGCGTGGTTCCCATAGTGAAGGCTAGACCGTCTAGACCTGGTGAGTAAGGCCTGTCTTAAGAAAGGAAAAAAGAAGAAATCTGGATTCTTCATTCTGTCTTCCACAGACGCAGCTTCTCGTGCCTCCAGCACATTTATTGTCTCAAGGCAGAGGTTTAAAAAGAACTTGAAATAATTAAACAACGATGCACAAGGGCATGGTATTAAGTATTCTACCTTGTAGAATTCTGTCTACTTTGTGAAGCCGGGCAGGGGTGGGGTGGGGATCCTCTGCAGTAGAAGATGTTACAGAGTAGATACAGCAGGAGGAGCCTTCACTCATATGAATATGGACAGGTTTGATGGTCTAGGGAACCAAGGAACAGGAGAAAAGCACTCCCCCAAACTTAGGAAGTCCAAGAACACAGACATTTGGAAGGAAACTCATGGCATGCCCAAGAAATGGTAGGCAGGAAAATAAGAAAGTACCTTTACATAGAAAAGGAAAGCAATGTATGGGGCTGGGAAGTTAAGAGTAAGGACTTAGACCTCCAGGAGACACTAGCTTGGTGGACAACCTCAAAATTGTATTTTAGTCCAGACCTCGCATAGTGAATAAGGAAGCTGGGAGTGTGCCTACCTCTCCTTTCTCAGGCTGCTGGGAAGATGGCGGATATTCAGCTGGAGCGTGCTTACCAAAAAGCAGCCTACAAACTTTCAAAATAAGAATCACGTTTTGCTGGGAGAAACCGGCAAGGGAAAACTCCCTCGGTACTACAAAAACATCGATCTAGGCTTCAAGACAGCCTAGGAGGCCATTGAGGGCACCTACATAGACAGGAAATGCCCCATTCACTGGTAATGTCTCCATCTGAGGTCGGATCATGTCTGGTGTCGTGACGAAGATGAAGATGCAGAGGACCATTGTCATCTGCCCGGACTATCACCATTACGTCCGAAAGTACAACCGCTTTGAGAAGCGTCCCAAGAGCACGTCTGTGCACCTGTCCCCTTGTTTCAGGGATGTCCAGAGAAGCGACATTGTCACTGTTGGGGAGTGCAGGCCCCTGAGCAAAACTGTTCCATTCAGTGTGCTAAAGGTCACCAAGGCTGCTGGCAGCAAGAAGCAGTTTCAGAAGTTCTGAGGGGACTCTAGTCAATGCCCTAGAACGAATAAAATTATTTTCCAACTTAAAAAAAATCATATTTTAGAAGAACCAGCTCAGAAATGAAGGAACCATGCTGGAAGTGTTGATGATACTCAGCCTGGCCTTAGAGAGACTACAGGTTAGAGATCTCTCTCTCTTACTCACACAAAAGACCAACTTCACTGCTAATCTACACGAAAAGGATTTCACAAATGCAAATTGCACAAAAGGATTTTTAAATAGAAAATTCCACCAGTTTTATTTTCCTTAGCTGGTAGAAATCCGGCCAGGCACATTGAAATCTGTGTACAAGATTCCTCCTGTCCTGATGGTTCAAAACTCTAGGTGCCTGTTAGGTGCCTTGTAAGAACAGGTTACAAGGAACTAAGAATCATGAGTGATCCTATCAGACAGTCAACGCCCTCACGCCGAGCTAGCTGACGGACAATGCTATTTGACTCAAAGAGAAGAAAAAAAAAAGGGAAAGAACTACGTAAGATAAAGCAATATACACATTTTCATTATATATAGAAGGATCTGTTTCCTTCTGTTATATAAGCTTTCTTTGGCCTCTCAGGGCCACCCTATGCTCCTGGCCAATGTGAGCTAGTTCATATTTTCCTCCGTTTTATGTCCTGGGACCCTGAGTGGTGCAATGCTCTTGGCTTATGAGTTCTTTACGACTTCATATGGGGGATGTGGTTTTCTAGCTAATGCTGTTAAGAGCTATTTGCTACCCAGTGACCTTTCTTTCTGCAATTTATTTTGTGTTCTGGTGAACATTTTTGACCCATAAAGGCTGGCAGAACTGCGTAAATGATAGAAGTTAGCTTACCCTAAAGGAACAAAGGATGCTATCATGCAAGTTGGCTAGCCCGTAATGACCCAATGAAATCAAAGAATAATGGAGATCCTTACAGAGGTCATAAACATCTCGGCAGCCTGGAGGGGCGAGGCTTCCGTTTGCACAGGCACCTGGAGGGATCTACGGCAAGAGGCGTGACATGATTCTGATGAACGTGGGTGTGTCTTTGCTAATGATCACCCCAGAATGCAGTTCTGGAGTATGACCAGGCTGAGGGCTGAACTTGAAATAAGCATTGAAATTGTGGGGACAAGCCAAAAGGTGTGTGTGTGTGTGTGTGTGTGTGTGTGTGTGTATGTGTGTGTGTGTGTGTGTGCACATGTGTGTGGAGGTCAAAGCACAACTTGGAGTCAGTTTTCCTTCCACTATATGGGTCCCCAGAATTGAACTCAGGTCCCCAGACTTGGCGGCAAATACCTTTATCTGATGAGCCATCTCATTGTGTCCCCTCCCTAATCCATTTTAATCTCTCCTACTCAATCTTATAAAGAAGGAAATGTGTCCCTCCAGGAGTCCCGTAATGAGTGTGTTTATAGACCATAGTTGAGTGACAACAATCTACCCCCCCAACCCCTTCCAATAAGGAGAGCCGGGAGAGACGATTTTACAGTGTTTCCTCTCATCAAAGTAACGCAGGCTTGTCTCTCGCTTCCTGACACAGAAAATTGCATTTTGTCACCCATTTGTCAGTTCTTACAGATTTTAAGATAATTAAAGAACATTATAGCAGGTGACAGCTGTTGCCGAGTGCCGTGTTCCTAGTTCTTCTGCTTGTTGGACGCCCATGAATCTCGGATGATGATAGCTTACTGTTCCAGGTTTAATTAGCTGCTTGTTTTGAATCTGTCTAGGCACTCAGGTGTGGGGTTATCGGCTTACAGCTTGTCGAATGTGAGCCATGCACATCACTGCCTGGCAGACCTGGGTCTGACTGACTCCGAGATGAGGCAGCGGGGGGTCCTTTGACCCTTATCAGACAAGGGCGCCGAGGGGGATGAGGCTGTTGGTTTTGGTGTTCGCTATTAGGAGCATCGGGTGCTGATTGGTTTCCTGGTACTCTTGAACCAAATTGTGCCTTTGATTTTGAAATGCGTTCTCTGATTAAGTCTCCTTCAAAGCCACCTCTTCCATTACACCGCACTGCAATCCTAAGCCACTGAGATTCGTTTCCAAGTTAGACCGCTGCTGCTCCTCTGACACACAAGGGGGAGGTCTGAGCGGCCTCGGCCTTGGCTTTCAGCACTGTAGAATATTTCCTCTCTTTTCTTAGAGGATTTGAATGCCATTCTACTACTACAGAGACACTAAACTCCACTGCAAATGCCCTGCTTCTTTTACTCTTCTTAGGTGGAAGTGAGTTTTTGTGTGCATATATATATATATATATATGTGAATATATTGTGTATATATATTATATATTCACATACACACATATATATGTATGTGTGTGTGAATATATTGTGTATGTATATATATATATATAATATTATTATTATTTTTTTTTTTTGGAGCTGGGGATGGAACCCAGGGCCTTGCGCTTGCTAGGCAAGCGCTCTACCACTGAGCTAAATCCCCAACCCCCATAATATTTTTAAAAAGCACACAGTCTTATGGTTGCATCCCCAATTATACTTTTTTGTATAGTTAATCTTAAAATGCAAAAGTGTTTTCAGGAGCAGTTAAAAAATTAATAATTATAATAATTATTTCCGGACTGGAGAGATGGCTCAGCGATTAAGAGCACTGACTGCTCTTCCAGAGGTCCTGAGTTCAATTCCCTGCAACCACATGGTGGCTCACAACCATCTGTAATGAGATCCGATGCCCTCTTCTGGTGTCTGAAGACAGCTACAGTGTACTCACATACAATAAATAAATAAATCTTTAAAAATTTATTTCTAAAAGTATGTGTGTGTGCGTGTGCGTGTGCGCGTGTGTGTGTGTGTGTGTGTGTGTGTGTGAAGTTGGATTTACATGCAGTTGTGAGCTGCCTAACGTGGATCTGAGAACCCGTCTTGGGTTCTCCAGAAGAGCAGGAAGTGCTTTCAGCCACCGAGCTTCTCTGCCTCTTTATTTTTGGGACAAGGTTTCACGTAACCTGGGGTGGCCTTGAACTTGTTATGTTACTGAGGCTGACTTTGAACTCCTCCTCCTCCTTTGGCCTCTCAAGAGCTAGGATTACAGGTGTATACCGCTGTGTCTAGAAAATTATTTTCTGATTGGTACATGGTAATCATATCCACTCTAGGAGTAGTGTGATAGTTTAATACCAACCTACACAGTGTCATGACCGATTAGGGGCATTAGCATTTCTAGCTATTTATACACTTACAACTTCTTTTGTGTTTAGAGCCTACAAATATCTCTCACCTAGTTCTCTGTAAAATATATAATAAGAGTAGATCAGAGTCAGTTTGCTCTGCAGTGGGAAACCAAAACTTATTCTTCCTATCAAACTGTATTTTCGTATCCATAATCCAACCTTCCTGTACCTACCTCCTTCTTAACATGAAACCTTAACTTAAGTGAAAACCTAGGGCCCAACAATATCCTCTGACTCGCTAAAAGAGTTAAAGTAAATACATTGATTTTGTTTCGACTGCTTTCTGTCTCCCTGTCTGTCTCTCTGTCTCCCTGTCTGTCTCTCGGAATCTGTCTCTCTCTCTTGTAAACCAGGCAAACTTCTGCTCATTTCAAAGGTCTTTCCTGAAACACAAGCTCTCTTTGCGGGCTTCTCTGATTGGACGGAGCAGTCTAGGCCCCTCCTTCTTTCGTTTGCATCTTTCACTCTTTGCTTGCACGCCTGTCGAGACTCTGTAAACATCAACGAGACTTTATTTCACTGTCTTCAACAGAACTTGAGAGTCCCATGAGATTCACTCCTTGGGAGACATAAGGTCCAACCGACTCTGCTTTCTATTTCGAGGGCTGATAGAGTCTCAGGAACTTGCAAACCTCGGTAGAAAATTTACGCAAGAGCCTTTGGGCCCTTCACCTCAAAATTCCTTCTATGGTCTCCGCCAATCCTAAACTACTATATCATGAGCTCTATTTACCTCCCTCCTTATCCAGGCTGGCCTTGAACTTGTGATCCGTCAGCCTTAGCCTCTCAAGTAGCTGGGGTTACAGGCCTGTGCTCTCTACTCACTCTCTACTCAACTCCAATCGAGCTTATACAATGGATGACTTGCCTTAAGCCTGATTTTAAAATCTCATTGTATGTTAAAACCCCGGCCCTCCCTTGCTGGGCACATCCATCACTTAGACTCTAGTGACCTGGAGTTTTCCCAGAGAGTGATAAGCAATGAACTCAACTTTGCCTAATCAGCACAAGTTTTGGTGGCATTTTCGAGGGAACCAACATTTGACACGGTCACAGCTCCTGTTATGCCATCTGTTACCTTCTTGTGCCTTTCCTTGGTTTACCATGGGATCTTGGGAATACGTTTTTTTCTTTTTTTTTTCTATTTCTATTTCTCGTGTGTGTGTGTGTGTGTGTGTGTGTGTGTGTGTGTGTGTGTGTGTGTGTGTTACATGTATGCATGTGGAACCCTGGGTTTTGATATTCAGAATCACCCTTTATAGATTCTACTTTACTTACTGAGGTGAGACCTTTGCCAAACCCAGAGCTTGCCTGGGCCCACTGGCCAGTTTGCCCTGGGGTCTCCTGCCTCCACCTTTGAGGCTGAAATTGCAGGCCGGCCTTCGGGCTCATCTGGCACTTATGTGTTTCTGGGGATCTGAACTTGGGTCCTCATGGTTGTGCAGCAGGTGGTTCAGATTCTTTCCTTATCCTCTGGCCCTTCCTGGGCTCTTCTGTCTATTACAGACCACGAAAAAGAAATATTCACTTATGTTTTGGAAAAATGGGCTTAGTGATACGTAGAAGAAGCTATCATGCAAAGAAAAAAAAAAACCCTATTTGGCCACATTCAGCTTGGTGCTTTTCTGAGCGTCTTTCAACTTGGATTTTAATGCTGTTCATATTTTGGCCTTGAACCGCCCGTCTGTCCCCCACACCAGCTCTAGTCCAATAGCGTCGTCATTTTCCTCATTGGTCCACAATCCTCGGAACCTGCAAGTATTCATGTATTCTGATCCATGTGCCAGGAGAGGCATTGCTCTTTGCCTGATGATAAACTTCACATGAAAGCCGAGGTCAAATTAATTCTGATTTCCCCCTTCCTTCATTTCCTTTCTTTTCTCTTCCTTATATTAAAGATTTGTTCATTTATTTATTTTATGTATATGAGTGCACTGTCGTCTTCAGGCACACCAGAAGAGGGCATCAGATCCCATTATAGATGGTTGTGAGCCACCATGTGGATGCTGGGATTTGAACTCAGGACCTCTGGAAGAGCAGCTCATGTTCTCAACCACTGAGCCATCTCTCCAGCCCCTCTTTCCTTTTTTCAACACAGAGTCTCATATATTTCAGGCTGGTCTTGTCACTCACTGTGTGGTTTAGGATGATATCTACTTCCCAAGTTCTGAGGCCTCAAGTATGTACCACCAGGTCCAGCTTATTCCCAAATGGTTTAATGGTTTTCTTCCTTCCTTCCTTCCTTCCTTCCTTCCTTCCTTCCTTCCTTCCTTCCTTCCTTCCTTTCTTCTTTCCTTCCCTTCTTTTCTTCCTTTCTTTCTTTCTCTTTCTGTCTCTGTCTCTCTGTGTATCTGTCTCTGTCTTTCTCCTCTCTGTCTGTCTGTCTCTGTCTGTCTGTCTCTGTCTGTCTCTGTCTCTGTCTCTCTCTCTCTCTCTCTGAGTCAGGGTTCCTCTGCATAGCCCTGGCTGTCCTGGAACTCACCATGTAGACCAGGCTGGTCTCAGATGAATGGCGATCCACCTGCCTCTGCCTCCCGACTGCTGAGATTAAAGGAGTGAGCCATTATGACCTGCTCCAACTTATCTTTTATTTGCTGCTTTCTTGAGACAAAATCTGCCTTAGCCTAGGTTGGCTTCAAACTTACTATGTATTCCAGGTTGATCTTGAACTCCCGATCTTCCTACCTCTACTTTCCAAGGGTTGGAATTACAGGCCTGGGGGCCATTCCTGGCTTCTTCAATGTCTTCATATGATTCTTCTTTCTTAGCTTCTGTAGGATGTACAGAGACAGCACTTCACTACTGGGGGACACTCTTCTCCCACAGTTGACATCTACTTACTTTTGTTGCTTTGAATCGGGGAGTGAGAGCCTAGGCTTAGCCACTCGTTTATACAGCTTACGTATATAGAAACCCCCTACAGGGTTGAAGAGAGAGCTCACGAATCAAGAGCACTTGGTTGATGCTCTTCCGGAAGGCCTCAGCTTGGTCCCCAGCACCCATACTGAACGGCTCAGCCCTACCTACTGTAACTCTATGTCCAGGGGATCTAGCATCATCTCTGTCATCCTCTGGTACCTGCATGCATGTGTACGTGCACACAGACAGAAGGTAATAAAATAATCTTAGAGACGAGGAACCCACTGTGAAAAATTACTTTGGCAGGTACTGGGGATGTAGCAGTCACTAAGGCAAAGTGACCTCACTGTATTTGAATTGCCAGTTAAAATAGCAGTGCTCAGCTAATTCTTTTGGTTTTATGTTTTTCACTTAGTTTTAATGTTTGTCTTTTAAATTTACATTTATGTCTTTAATGTGTGTGTGTGTGTGTGTGTGTGTGTGTGTGTGTGTGTGTGCACGTGCGCAGTCACCAGTGCACGTGTGGAAGTCAGAGGCCAGCTTACAGGAATTGGCTCGCTCCTTCTAGAGTGTAGGATTGAACTCAGGCCATCAGCCTTGGCCGCAGGTACCTTTGTCCACTGAACTATCTCACTGGCCCTTATTGCATATTCTATCGACCTTGCTGAGAAGAAACTTACTACTGAGTAATCTAACACAATTTCACGCTATTCCTATAATTGATGACAATGTTTGATTATTAAAAAACAGCAAGCCCTTTCCCCCCAACATCTTAGTGAAGCTGCAGTGGCCCACACTACTCTCCGAGCATCGCCATGCCGCCCAAAGATGACAAGAAGAAGAAAGATGCCGGAAAGTCGGCCAAAAGGGACAAAGACCCAGTAAATAAATCTGGTGGCGAGGCCAAAAAAAGAGAAGTGGTCCGAAGGCAAAGTTTGGGACAAGCCGAACAACCTCGTCCTGTTTGACAAAGCTACTTACGACAAACCTTGTAAGGAAGTTTCCAACTATAGCTTGTGGTCTCCGAGAGACTGGAGATTCGAGGGTCGGTGGCCAGGGCGGCCCCTCGGGAGCTACTTAGGAAAGGACTCATCAAGCTGGGTTCAAAGCACAGAGCCCAAGTAGTTTACCCCGGAAGCACAAAGGGCGGAGTCGCCCCAGCTGCTGGCGAAGGTGCACAAACAGGTTCAATCAGCTGCACATTTGGGAAAATAAAACAAACAGCAAGCGTCAGATTCCCTGGAGTTTGAGTTATGGGTGGTTGCAAGGTGAGTTCTGGGAACCTAAACTCTTGGATCATCTTTAAGAGCTTTAAGAGCTCTCGGCCTCTGAGCCATCTCTCTCGCATTCCCATGAAGACATTTTAAAAAGAGATCAACGGGGGTTGGGGATTTAGCTCAGTGGTAGAGCGCTTGCCTAGGAAGCGCAAGACCCTGGGTTCGATCCCCAGCTCCGAAAAAAAAAAAAAAAAAAAAAAAAAAAAAAAAAGAGATCAACAGGGGAGGGCAGGAAGGAAACGGTCAGCAAACAGATCTAAGATTCTTGGATCGGGGAAGCAGGACTCTTGGCACCATGTGGGAATCGATGGTGTTATTGAGACATATCTGGTCAGGCATGGCCTAGTTGGCTCTGAGCAGGTCAAAGGTCTCTCACACCGTCAGGAGAGCCGAAGGTAACGTGGGGAACCGGGAAGGTCTGAATGTCATTGCGATTCAGAACACCAGCCTCATTGTCTATTTTCCCTTCCACACCACTACAATGGCCCTCATTATTTTGTCTTCTTATTTAGAAGGTAGAGAAATTAATTAACTGTGAAATGACTCAAGGCAGAAATAAAGATCAAATACGAAGGAGAAGCAAGCCAATTCCTGAATATTCATAGCACAAAAAAAAAAAAAATTCCGGGAGTCATTTTGAACCACAGAAGGGCATGCCGACAGAAGACAAGGTAGTTTGATGAGAATTTGGATTACTCTTCACAGAGTATCCTCCCCCCACCCCCACCGATGTACAAATGGAGCATTTAGGGAAAAGCAACATGGAGTGCAGATCAATATACACTCATTGAAGCAGAAGTTATTAGAGGAAAATGGTACAAATTGGAAAATTCAAAAGAAAATCTGTATTACAGTTTCTCTATCATCATATGCAAACCTATTAGCACGCAATTTGCCGCTCTCATTTGATCGGACTTCGCTCCCTCCTGTCACAAGCAGGTAGCCCAGGAACTTGGGCACATTAACTATGTTCTGAGTAATGTTCATTTCGCTTTCCTCATATCTCATTTGCCACAGCGAATTCCCTTTGATTTAAAAGAAACCAGAGCTCATCTTAATTTTCACAAATAATTTAATTTAAAGTAGCTACTTACTAGCTCCCGCTAAGTTACGTGTTTTTTACACTCACAGAACATGGCCACCTGAAGTTAAATTATCAAACCTCGTCCGGCATTTTGCTTCTAGGATTTCTTTTTTTCTTTCTTTGTTGTATTGGAAAGAATCAATCTTCATCCTCTATCCCCTTCTCCTCTTACTTTATTGTAAGGTTTTTGGGACTAGGTCTCAGTGTGGTGCCTTCACTGTCCTGGAATTCTCTATGTAGACCAGGCTAGACTGGAACGCACAGGGATCCACCTGCTTCTTCCTCCCAAGTGCTGGGATTAAAGATGTGTGCCACCCGCACCGAGCGCTTTCTTAGACTTCTTATGGAAGGCATTTTATCTGTGGCTGATTAGAACACAATGATCCCCAAAGCAAATTTATTTAAAGGGTAAATACTCAGCTACTGAGACACGAAATAGATGAGAGCTGTTTCTCAATGCCCAGGAGCTGTTTGAATTCATGTTGATTATGTCTAATATTTGTTTCTTTTTCTTTACTTTTTTAAAAGGTTTATTTATTTATTTTATATATGAGTGCTCTGTCTGCTTGTACATCTGTGTGCCGGAAGAGGGCATCGGATCCATTACAGACGGTTGTGAGCCACCATATGCTTGCTGGGAATTGAACTCAGGACCTCTAGAAGAGCAGCCAGTGCTCTTAACCACTGAGCCATCACTCCAGATCTCTTTCTTTCTTTCTTTTATTTTTTAAGATTAAAAAATCGTTATATTTTGGTGTGTGTGTGTGTGTGTGTGTGTGTGTGTGTGTGTGTGTGTTTGCCTGCATGTATGTGTGTTCACCACATACACATAGTGATCCTTGGACGCCAGAAGAGGGCACGGGCTTGTGGTCCACCATGTCAGTTTGTGACCCTTCATATGGATGCTGGGAATTGAACCCAGGTCCTCTGCAAGTCTATCAAGTGCTGTTTACCATTGAGCCATCTCTCCCGCCCTTGTCTGCTAACATGGCTGCGTATCATAGTTACAGACAAGGAGAGTCTAGCTCAAAGTGGGAGGTGCCCCCTGGCTTCCAGAAGACAATGTGGACTCTCTCATTTATTATTTATTTTTTTTGGCATGTGTGCACTTGATATGAATGTGCAAGCTCATGTGAGTATGGAAGCTAAATGTTGATGTCAACCGTCCTTGATCATTCTCCAGCTCTTTACTTATTTATTTTTGAGACAGTGACTCTTACTGAACCTAGAGCTTACCCACTTGGCCGTGCAGCCTAGCCAGCAAGCCCCAGTCATCCTGTATTCCGCTTCCCAGCTCTGGGATTACAGATGCACGAGGTTAAATCTAGCTTTTGACGTGTTCTCTGGGCACTGGACTTGGGTCTTCGTGCTTATGCTGCAGGCACCTTTCTAGCCATGCCACCTCGCTAACCCTAGGCTTTCTCTTGAGTAGGCTAATGCTCTAGAACTGTGGAACACACTCGAGGACTGCGGAGGACTGCTCAGTCAGTCTGAGAATAGACCCATCCATTTGGCATGGCGACCTAAAGAATAAATGTCACTTCTGGACTGGAAAGGTGGCTTAGCACATTAAAGAACTTTCCCTTAAGCCTGACAACCTGAGTTCTACTTACAAGACCTACATAGTGGAAGGAAATGATTCCCACCAATTGCCCTCCTGATGTTCACAATGAGCCTTGTTTTGTGTGCTCCCCCATCCAAGAAATAAAAATGTAAGAAGCCCCCTCCAGTGTTGGCATTCTATGATTCTGGCATTTTTAGCAGTTATTTGAAGTGGAGGTTTCTGGATGTGTCACGTGGTGCAGGCTCACGTGGTGTTTTGTTGAGGCAGGACCTGTGGGAGGACATGTGATGTTTGGAGAGAGCCTGAATAGGACTCGATGGACAGTGACCGGGTGCTTGCATGGATAGCTTCGCAATGCTTTGTTGATCTCTTGTCTTCGTTGCCTGGTGTCCCGGTTGCTCCTGGTTGTTCCTGCTGACTCTTGCTGGAGGCCTGGCAGTTTCCACAGAATCATGCCTCTATAGCTGATTCACGTCTGACACTACCGAACTGGACTACTGGTATCCTGACAAGCAGAAATTGGAACCGTCCCAAGGAACTACTTCTAAACAAGTCCCCATCCTCCTCTCCTATTTCCTATCTTTTCTCCTCTTCCTTTGGATGGTGGGCTAGAAGCGGGTGGGGGAGAGAGGGGAGAGGGAGGGGTTTGAAGCATTTGAGAACCTTTAAAAAAATCTAAACCTACTATTAAAGGGCTTGAACAGATACAAGGTATAAGGTTGTTCATCCAGAGAACATAGGAGAGCCTCCTCCCGTCCCTTGGTAGTTGAGCTTTCAGTCACATCACTGAATAAGTGGCTCCTGGTCTATCACCACAGCATATGCATTCCGTGAACCTGGCTACTGTGGTCACTGAAATCATACCACGGAGAGCAACACCGAAGCACCTCCTGCTATATGAGAGGCTGGGAGGAGAGACAAGGCACAGGGGCATAGCTCACCCAGAAACCACACAACCCCCACATCACGGTCTCCCACAGTTGACTAAGCCCGATGCCTGTGGGCTGGTTGAGGCCCCACTAAAGTGCGGGGGCAGCTGCCAGCACCAACTGTTAGTGCCTCCTGGGCATCGTGCGGCGTAGTAAATACAGGAGAGAAACTCCACACACCTTTGTCTCTCAGTGTTGTTCCTTCTAAAGGGTCATCAGATGCGGTCTCCGGAAGGACTTCATTTACCAGCTTTATGAGAATGAGATGTGGAGCCATTCGTCACTAGGTCAGGGTCAAGACGTCCAAAAATTCTGTTCCTCCTGGCCTTAAGAGGCTGCTGACCGACAGCAATATAGGCAGGCAGGGTGGAAGGGGAGAGGATTTGGAAGGAAGCAGCTCTAACGCCATGTGTGGCGTTGCAATCAGAAACCTGGGTGTAGGTAATTACTTCTGTCACCTATAAAGTAGTCACATCATGATGTAGCATGCAGTATTTTCAGAGAAGACATATAGACACGGGAAATAAACAATGTGTCCCATGGTTGGTTCTAGGGCTGTCTTAGTTAGGGTTTTATTGCTGTGAACAGACACCATGACCAATGCAAGTCTTATAAAGGACAGCATTTAATTGGGGTTGGCTTACAGGTCCAGAGGTTCAGTCCAGTATCATCAAGGTGGGAACACGGCAGCATCCAGGCAGGCATGGTGCAGGAGGAGCTGAGAGTTCTGCATCTGCATCTGAAGGAAGCCAGGAACAGACTGAGCATCCTCACACAGCTCGGCGGAGGGTCTCCATGCCCACCCCACAGTGACACACTTCCTCCAACAAGGTCACACCTTCTAATAGTGCCACTCCCTGGGCCAAGCATATGCAAACCATCACAGGGGTATTTTTAAAAAAATTACTTAAAAACTATTAGTGTGTGGGTCTGGGGTCACAGTGTACACGTGGAGGTCAGAGGACAACTCTGTCACCAGTGGCGTCCTTCCATCTAAATATGGCTTCTAGGGACTGAATGCAAATAACCAGGCTGTGCTCGTCTGTGGAGCTGTCTCATTGGCCTTCCAGTCTGTATGTCGAGGCCAGCTCTCACGTCGGAGGGAATGCAGAGTTCTCTGTTTGACTAGACAATCTGCTGGCGAGTCCCTGCTGTCTTCCTCTGTCTGCCTCCTGAGCTCGGACTGAGGCGCTTACCATTTCCAGGTTTTTTATGCTGGAGATTCAAACTCAGGTCCTCATGCTTGTATGGCAGGTGCTTCCTCTACAGGGCCACACCCTCCTTAAAAATAAATTAGTTTACAAAATTAATTAATTAGTTAATTAACTTAGCGTGTGTGTGTGTGTGTGTGTGTGTGTGTGTGTATGTGTGTGTGTGTGTAGGTCAGAGGACAACAGAAGTTTTTTCTTCTTTCCAACATTTGGATTAGTTCCGAGGCACGCAAGCAGCTTTGTCTGTTTACCCGTCTCTCCCCACCTGTTGTTTTTCTCTTCTTCTTCTTCTTCTTCTTCTTTTGTTGAGGAAGGGTCTCACATTAAACCTCTGGCCAGCAGTACTGGGTGAACTCCCAACTGTAGGAAATGTTCATCTGGGTGATGTTTCCTCATTTTCAACCTCTCCAGGACATCAGCCCTCACCACCCAGCCCTCACCCCCCCAGCCCTCCCCCCTCCAGCCCTCACCCCCCCACCCCCCACCCCCCCAGCCCTCACCACCCCAGCCCTCACCATCCCAGCCCTCACCATCCCAGCCCTCACCAGCCCCTCACCATCCCAGCCCTCACCCCCCCATCCCTCACCACCCCAGCCCTCCTGCACCACCCATCCCCACCACAGCCCTCACCACCCCAGCCCTCACCATCCCAGCCATCAGCCCTCACCATCCCAGCCCCACCACCCCCAGTCCTCATCCCAACCCCCATCCATCCTCACTACCCCAGCCCTCACCACCCCTAGTCCTCACACCTCCCCAGCCCTCACCATCCCAGCCCTCACCACCCCAGTCCCCCACCCCCCCAGCCCTCACCATCCCATCCCTCACCACCCCCAGCCCTCACCCCTCCAGTCCTCACCCCCCCAGCCCTCACCTCCAGCCCCTCACCCTCCAGTCCTCCCACCACCCCAGCCCTCACTACTCCATCCCTCACCACCCCAGCCCTCACCATCCCAGCCCTCACCACCCCAGCCCACACATCAGCCCTCACCCCCCAGCCCTCACCACCCCAGTCCTCACCACCCCAGCCCTCACCATCCCATCCCTCACCACCCCAGCCCTCACCCCTCCAGTCCTCACCATCCCAGCCCTCACCATCCCAGCCCTCACCATCCAGCAACACCACCTTCTTCACTTTCCCTCACAGCCTAAGGAGATCAAAGCCCTGGCATTTGTATTCTCCTCACCTCTCAAGTAGCCACCCACCTCCCGCCCTTCCTTTAATTACAAACTCTCTAATTGAACAGCCATGCCAGCTACTCGTTTCCTCCCCATCTCTAGGAGTCTGCTGTCTCTTAGCAAAATTTCGTTCTTTTAAACCAGTAAACAACTCATTCTGGTCCAATTTGTGGAGTTTTAAAAGGCGAAATCAATCAACTTCCCAGTCAAATTGATTTTATCTCTCGTGTACACTGTCTTCAAGTTCTCTCTTGAATCCTCTCTGAAGCCAACATGTCAGATGCTGTCCATGATATTGTAGGATGTTCCTGTCAATATCTCCTGTGGCTGCTTAGTGCTAAATCCAGTGTGTGTGTGCGTGTGTGCATGTGTATGCCTGTGTGTGATTGTGTATGTATGCATATGTATGCATGTGTAAGTGTGTGTGTGAGTGTGCATGCATATACCTGTGTGTGGTTGTGTATGTGTGTATATGTTTGCATTGTAAGTGTGTGTGTGTGCATGCATATGTTTGTGTGTGTGTGTGAGTATGTATGTATGTGTGTGTATGTCTGTGTGTATATGTGTTTGTGTGAGCATGTATGTGTGTGTGTGTGAATGTGCATGCTTGTGTGTGTATATGTGTTTGTGTGAGCATGTATGTATGTGCATGTGTAAGTGTGTATGTGTGAGTGTGTGTATGTGTGTGAGTATGTATATGAGTGAGTGTGTATGTCTGTGTGTATATGTGTTTGCATGAGCATGTATGTGTGTGCATGTGCACACGCGTGTGAGAGTGAGGGAGTTTGCTCTGTTGTCATTCATTGTTTCACCTGCATTTTTAAAAATTCTCTTTGAAATTCTTTCCTTGACCCGGCAGAGAGCTATCTTTCCTTGGTTTTCCCATCTACCCCACTTTTCCTCAGTCTCTTTTGCTGCTCCCCCTTTCCTAGAGTTTTAATTATGGAAGTTCCCACTACTTATTATCTTTCTGAGACAGGGTCTCACGTACCTCAGGCCAGCCTTGAACCACCATGTAGCTGAGAATGACCCTGAACTTCTGATCCTCCTGCCTCCACCCGCTGAGTCCTGGGATTACAGTTGTTTGCCCCCACGGCTGGTTTACGCGAGGCTGGGATCAGACCTAGGGTTTTGCGTGTGCCGGGCAAGCATTCCCTTGACAGAGCTGCATCCCCAGCCCCCTCTACTCTGTTTTCAAGCATCCCTTCTTTTTGTCTCTGCAGCCTCTTCCTTAATGACCTCCTCCGGCCTTGGGACTTTAAAATATTCTGTCAATCACCTCAAACTCATAGCTGCCGTGTGAACTAGATGCTAGCCCTGGATCCCCACATTTAATTACCCCTGCAAAATACTCATTTTTTAATGGAAGCATCAATTCTTCATGCTAAGGGGTTACCCTTACTTTCATTGCATAGATTGCCGGCTTAGCACAAGAACTCCCCGGACCGACCTACAACCACGCTTACCTCTGGATCCAGCAGCCTCCACCGTTTCCCTCTCCTCACACTGGATCTTTTTTCAGCACTAGTAGACGTTCCCCAGCCCCACTTCTGGACTTCTTTCCAGAGCCTGTTTTCTCAATGCTCACTTCAGCATCTTTTACAACCGGACAAGGTGAGGTTTTTCCGACTCATCCACTCCTATAACGATTCTTTATGCCATGTGTCTCCCCACCATCATTTAAGTGTAACCAACAAGAAAAAAGTCCCAGGCTGTAGCGTTACCCCTTTGCAGTTAAGAGTGCTCGTTGCTCTCCCAGAAGACCTGGGTATGATTCCTGGCAACCATGTCGTGTGGCTTCCAACTACCAGTAACTCCAGCTTCAGGAGCTCTGGCGCCCTCTTCTGGCCTCTGTGGGTACCTGCACACATGTGACACACGCTCATGTTTAACATACACACAAACTGAAATCAGTACAAAAACCATAAACTTAAAAAAATTATTTAATGGGCTGGAGAGATGGCTCAGTGGTTGAGAGTACTGACTGCTCTTCCAGAGGTCCTGAGTTCAAGTCCCAGCAACCCCATGGTGGCTCACAACCTTCGATAGTGGGATCCGACTCCCTATGTGCCTGAAGATAGCTACAGTGTACTCACATAGATAAAATAAACAAATCTTTAAACATATTTAGCTAAATAATCCATACTCATGGTTCATGCTGTTCTTGCCTCTACAATATTCTGTTCATAGCAATGTACACAATCTCAATGGTGAGCTAAGCTTTCGCCATCAGGTTCCTGGCCTGCCCCCTTTTTGAGACAGGGTCTCACATAGCCTGTAACTTTTGATCCTTTTGGTCCACCTCTTGAGTGTTGGGATTATAGACATGCCCCACCATGCCAGGTGGTCCCCATGAAGACCAAACCCAGGTCTTTGTGCTCGCTAGTACACCACCCTGTCACCCAGCTGCTGGCTTCGCATGTCTTTCTACCTTTAATACCAACATTTCCATCTGTCCATTTGAAGCTCTCTGGGTACCACGTGCCTTAAATTCTTCCAGCCTCCGTCCATCGCTAGATTCTAAAGAACTTGCACATTTTTTTATTTGTTTGTTACAGCAGCACCACACTTTTTTTTTCTTTTTTTCCTTTTTTTTCCGGAGCTGGGGACTGAACCCAGGGCCTTGTGCTTGCTAGGCAAGCGCTCTACCACTGAGCTAAATCCCCAACCCCAGCACAACACTTTTTGGTCCCAATGCCTGCATACATTTTCTGTGTCTGCTGTCACAAATTCACACGAATGTGGTGGCTTAACACCACAGAAACATACTCTCTTACTGTGCAGGAGGTCAGAAATTAGAGATCAGCATTACTAGTTCAAAAATGGAACAGGACTCGACCCTGGGGAGAATTCATTGTCTCTTCCAGCTTCTGGTGTCAACTGATGTTCTCTGGCTATGGTTCTACTGGTTGGAAGGGCAGGCTCTTCACCTGTTTTTCTCTCTTATCTTTACCTCAGGGTCTCTTCCTTGTGTAAATCTCCATGCCTGCCTGTTTAGTGAACATGCGGTTGCATTTTGACCTTGCCTGGAGAATTCAGGATTGTCTTTTCCTTAGGTTGATCAGATCGGGAAAGATGCGTTTTGTCTTATAAGGTAGCATTGACCCTGAATGTCTTTTGAGGGACCCGTGCTCCTTCTGCTTTAGCTACCAGGCCACCTCATTGACTCATTAGTTCTCCCTGTGTTTCAACCCAGATACAGAAAGTACAGGTGGATCTAAAACTGAGAGACCTCACACCATTGCTATTTCTTTCTTTTTCTCTCCATAGCCCAGGTTGGAACTTGCTAGCCAATGTTACCTTCTCACCTTCCTCCGTCTGATTTCCAAATGCTGCTGTTCCAACGTGTACACTGTGGTGGTTTGAATAGGTCCAGCTCTCCATAGATTCTGGTATTTGAATGCTTAGCCCACAGGGACTTGGCACTATTAGGAGGTGTGGCCTGGTTGGAGTAGGTGTGGCTTTGTTGGAGGAAGTGTGTCATTGGAGGTGAGCTTTGAGGTCTCCTATGTTCAAGTTCCACCCAGTGTGGAATCGGATCCCTCTCCTGGTTGCTCGAAGAAGACAGTCTCCTCTTGGCTTCCTTGAGAACAAGATGTAGAATTCTTGGCTCCTCTGGCACAGTGTTTGTTTGCACACTACCTCGCTTCCCACCATGATATGGACTAATCTTATGTCATTGTAAGGCAGCCTCAATTAAATGTTTGCCTTTATTAGCGTTGCCTTGGTCACAGTGTCTCTTCATAGCAATAAGACCCTAACTAAGACAACCTCCATTCATGGCTTTTTATTTTATTTTTTTAAAAAATATTTCTTTATATTTATGTGTACGTTATGTCACTTTTCTGTGTATGTGCTTGTGTGTGTGGGTGCTCCTGGTGGCCAGAAGAGGGCGTCGGATCCCTGAAGATGAGCTTGCACATGGTAAACCATTGATGCTCATGCTGGGAACTAAACTCCAGTCCTCTGCAAGAGCAGCAAGCACTCTTAATCACCAAGCGGTCCCCTCAGCCCCTTGGTTTCTGTTTTCTTGAAAGGCACCACAGCAGTCTCATACAGCTTGTCTTTTTATAGCTCTCTGTAAAACTCCATCCAATGCTTTATTTCATAAATAGAGTGGGGTTTGAGGGACACTAGTCAGCTGGTGACCTCCACACTGCAGAGTCGGAGTGGTATCAGTAGCACATACCAACATTTTAAATGCACAGAGCTCAAGGTCTGGAGATGGGGGCCGTGACTCTGAGTTGCTTTTGAGACCCGAGGCCAACTGCCCTGACCTTTTGAACTCTAAGTCAAGTTGTCCACAGAATAAATCTTAATGCTATGGAGATGCAAATGACCAAGGCAGCCTGACCAAGACAACCGGAAGGTCCCTGCGGCTCCAGTGAGGGTTTGTAAGGGTTTTTCCCTAATTCCTGGCCCTAGACCTCCTTTTTCTTAGCGCATTTACACTTGAAAAATCGTAATTGTAAATTCCTTCTCTGCCTCTTTGAGATGTAAATAGTCTTTGGCTGCCTCCAGCCAGGACCAAGGGCTGTAATTCTCAAGGATCTTTGAAACATAGTGATCAAGGAGCTAACATCCCTACCTCCCAGAGTCTGTGTGGTGGGAACCTAAATCCAGAATTTTACTCTTAAGCTGTAAGACCACTGCTGTTAGAAAGATAAGGGAACATTTTATTTCCCTTTCTGTAAGGTACAGGTACTAAGCACTATGGTATTCCCCACCCGAGATAGATAGATAGATAGATAGATAGATATAGATAGATAGATAGATAGATAGATAGATGGATAGTGAGTGTATGTGCTGAGGGGTGCACATGCATGTGTGCATTTGTATGTGAAGGTCAGAGGCCAACATTAAGTACCTTCCTTAATAGTCTCCACCTTGATTGCAGACTGGTACAATCATTCTGGAAATCAGCCTGGAGGTTCCTCAGAAAATTGGACATTGAACTGCCTGAGGATCCAGCTATACCTCTCTTGGGCATATACCCAAAAAAGATGCCCCAACATATAAAAAGACACGTGTCCACTATGTTCATCGCAGCCTTATTTATAATAGCCAGAAGCTGGAAAGAACCCAGATGCCCTTCAACAGAGGAATGGATACAGAAAATGTGGTACATCTACACAATGGAATATTACTCAGCTATCAAAAACAATGACTTTATGAAATTCGTAGGCAAATGGTTGGAACTGGAAAATATCATCCTGAGTGAGGTAACCCAATCACAGAGAAACACACATGGTATGCACTCATTGATAAGTGGCTATTAGCCCAAATGCTTGAATTACCCTAGAGGACTAGAACACGTGAAACTCAAGACGGATGATCAAAATGTGAATGCTTCACTCCTTCTTTAAAAGGGGAACAAGAATACCCTTGGCAGGAATAGAGAGGCAAAGATTAAAACAGAGACTGAAGGAACACCCATTCAGAGCCTGCCCCACATGTGGCCCATACATATACAGCCACCCAATTAGACAAGATGGATGAAGCAAAGAAGTGCAGGCAGACAGGAACCGCATGTAGATCTATCCTGAGAGACACAGCAAGAATACAACAAATACAGAGGCGAATGCCAGCAGCAAACCACTGAACTGAGAACAGGACCCCCGTTGAAGGAGTCAGAGAAAGAACTGAAAGAGTTTGAAGGGGCTCGAGACCCCATATGTACAACAATGCCAAGCAACCAGAGCTTCCAGGGACTAAGCCACTACCCAAAGACTATACATGGACTGACCCTGGACTCTGACCTCATAGGTAGCAATGAATATCCTAGTAAGAGCACCAGTGTAAGGGGAAGCCCTGGGTCCTGCTAAGACTGAACGTGATGGTTGGGGGGAGGGCGGCAATGGGGGGAGGATGGGGAGGGGAACACCCATAAAGAAGGGGAGGGGGAGGGATTAGGGGGATGTTGGCCCGGAAACCGGGAAAGGGAATAACACTCGAAATGTAAATAAGAAATACTCAAGTTAAAAAAAAATAAATAAAAAAATAAAAAAAATTAAAAAAAAATAATCACCACTTTAGTATTTTAGACGAGGTCTCAAACTGGGTCTGGCGTTCACTGGTTCTGTTAGGCTGGCCAGTCACTAAACTCACTCCAGAGTTTCCCCTCCTATTTCTGCCCCACCCCTCAGCAGTGAAACCACAGCTGTGTGTGGCCATGCTTGCCTTTTCCTTTAATATGGAATCGGATTAACCTTGGGTCCCTTCAGGCTTGTGCTGGCAAGCACTTTGCCAACCGAGTAATCTCCCCAGCCCTCCCCCACCCCAAGTTCTTAAAGACTTACTTTTATCATTGTAAAGTTACATGCATATTCGTATCTTTGTGTATGTGCACATACGTGAGGGTGCTTGGGGTGGCCAGACGAAGGCACTGGATTCCCTGGAAATAGTTACAGGTGACTGTGAGTCATCAGACATGGGTGATGTCAGGAAACTAAATTCAGGTTCTCTCAAAGAGCAGAGAGTGCTCTCAAAGGCTGAGCCACCATCTCCCCAACCCTGGCAACTTAGGTTTTTTAAAAAAAACTCTCTGTTCACTCATTGTTTCGTTGGATGTAAGATTGTTTTGTCTTTTCTACTGAAGCAACAGCCTTGAGTAATCTTCTTTCCTACGTCAACTTTGTCCCCGATGCTCTGCTTCGACAGAAGTTCAAGACGACTACCATCAGCCTTTAATCCGTTTATTTGTTTTCGAGCCAGGGCCCCACAAGGCCTGGACTTAAACTTTGAATCCTTTGGTCACAGCCTCTTAAATTCTGGGGTTGCGGCCGTGGCCACCACACCAAGCTCTCCTTTAATCATTTCTGTCCGGACTCCAATGTGAAGGTGAGAATGACATTTAAAGAAGATTCCTGGATAACCTCTCAACTTCGGAGTAACTATGGCAGGCTTATAGGAGGAGACCATGGCTGGTCTCTTCTTGCTGACGTAGTCCTGACCTTCTCTCAGTTTTGTAGTTTCCCTGGTTCGTACCCGAGTTAAGTCACCCCTTTGTCAGCAGCAGGTAAATGAGAATTTTTAAAAGGAAAAAAAAAATCCCATAGAAATATAAAATGAGGGCTTTATTTAACTGAGCGGTCAGTAAGGGAATGGGCAGATGTTTGAAAAGCCCAACAGAGGGCCCGGAGAGACGGCTTGGTGTTAAGAACACGAGCTGCTTTTGCAGAGGACCCAGGTTCAGTTCCCGGTACCCACATGGTGGCTCGCAATCACCTGTAACTCCAGTTCCAGGGGATCTGATCCTCTTCTGGCCTCTGCGAGCACCAGACACGCATGCGGTACACATACGTATATGCAGTCAAACACTCATCTACGTAAAATACGAAATGAATACACCTTAAAAGCCACAAAAGAGAATCCTGGCTTCTCTATTCTGGGGGACGGAAGCCAATTTTCTCTTAGAATCTGCATTTCTATAGAGAAATTACTTTTTGTGGTTATCAGTAACTTACGACTTACAGACACATAAAATATCTCCCTTAGAGTTTTAGTTCTATCCGGGACGGTGGCACAGGCCTGTAATTGGAGCACCTGTGAGGATGGGCCAGGAGGGTTGTGAGCTGAGGGTCAGCCTGGGCTGAGGAGCTGGATCCTACATCAGAACAAAGCCCTGAAGCCAACCGAAGAAAGGAACGTCAACTCTGTGCATGGACAGTGCATGCCTTTGAATCCCATTTCTCCTGCTACAGAGGCTGAATTCTCCTCCTTCCTTCCTTCCTTCCTTCCTTCCTTCCTTCCTTCCTTCCCTTCCTTCCTTCCTTCCCTCCTTCCTCCCTCCCTTCCCTCCCCCTTCCTCCTTCCTCCTTCCTTCCTCCTCCTTCCTTCTTCCTTTCTTTTTCCTTCCTTCCTCCCTCCTTCCTTCCTCCCTTCCATCCTTCCTTCCTTTTTCCTTCCTTCCTTCCTCCCTCCCTCCTTCCTCCTCCTTCCTTCCTCCTCCTTTCTTCTTTCCTTCTTCCTTCCTTTTTTCTTCCTTCCTCCCTTCTTTCCTTCTTCCTTCCTCCCTTCCATCCTTCCTTCCCTTTTCTTCCCTTCCTTCCTTCCTCCTCCTTCTTTCCTTCCTTCCTCTTCCTTCCTCCTTTCTTCTTCCTTCTTCCTTCCTTCTTCCTTCTTCCCTTTTTTCTTCCTTCTTTCCTTCCTTCCTCCTTCTTCTTTCCTCCTTCTTCTTTCCTTCCTTCCTTCCTTCCTTCCTTCCTCCTTCCTCCTTCCTTCTTCCTTCTTCCTTCCTTCTTCCTTCTTCCCTTTTTTCTTCCTTCCTTTCTTCCACCCTCCCTTCCTTCTTCCTTCCTTTTTTTCTTCCTTCCTTCCATCCTTCCGTCCTCCCTCCCTCCTTCCCTCCCTTCCTCTTTTCCTTCTTTTTTGTGTTTGATACAGAGTTGAGGGCTCATGGTGTTGGGAACTCTTAAAATTTCTCAGGGTTAAGGTTTGAATAACCACTTTATTCCTGATTAAAAAATAAAAGAACTAAAAAGGGAAACAAAAACCACTTTTTTTTCTAAGTGGAAGCAGCCAATGAGCCCGAGAAAAGATTTGGTGAAAATCCCATTACACAGGACGGGGAAGCACAGAATCCCAAGGTACAGCGAGCTACAACTCTTGTGCTGCTGATAGATTGGGAGGGAGAAAATGTCAGCCGGCCAGAGTGCACGAGATAGTTTTCTGTTGGAAATGGAGTTGGCCTGATGGATAACCCAGGAGCCCCTGGAACCTCTGAAGTACGATTTTGCTAATAGCCTCCCAGGACGGAGATAACCAAGCCAGACGGCTGTGGGAGGAAGCTGCAAATGCTCAGGCAGGACACGGCCCTACAGAGAGTTGCGGCATGTATGAGATATAGGATGCTAAACTGTCTCGTGCTTCACCACGACCCTAAAAGTCCTCTATGCCCGCTTTTCATCAGCTTGGAGCGATCTTTGCCGTCAGTTTAGCGTGCAGCACCGTGAGGCACATAGTAGTGACTGCTCAATGTCTTATCATAGGGACAACATGAACAACATGCAAATTAACCATGGGTAATGTTTCTGGCCGTATACAATTATGGCTGTTTAAAATTTTTAGATGCTAATTAAACCCAAAGTTCCCTGTGAAGAGTGCCAATTTTGCCTCCAAATAACATGTTACAGAGATGGGCTAATTTACCACAAATGACTGCATCAGCAACAGAGGCTGGCACACGGACAGAGGCGAGTCGATGAATGTTCGTGGGATCACCCGACTGGACAGGCATCTAGGTAGAGCCTCCACTCTTCTCTGACGGAACACACGTGATGTTCAGGTACCGAAAACGCAATGGCAGGCTTCAGACAGTGATGGTACGACTCTGTGCTGCTGTCACGTGTGAATGCCAACCCGCATGACCTTTAGAGCCTCTCTCTCTTCACCAGCGAACCGAGTCAGAGAATTCTGGGATGCATTGGTCAATATACATTTCTTGGAAAACTCTAGCCTAGAGATATAGGTGGGCATGTATAATCACACAGTAGGCATCTCTACATGTTTGCAATCACAGTGTAGAGTGTATCTTGGTTTCTAAGTATGTCATAGGCCTGTTGCATTGAGCTACATGGGAATAAAATGTACCTACCTCTGGCCGCAGAAATTCTATAAATTGTTTTCCTTATAAACCTTGAGGGAGTCTCTGCAGTGGTGCTGAGTCAGCACCATTGTCCCCCCTCCCCCTCCCCTGCTCTCCCCCCTCCCCAACTTCCCCCCCAAGCCATCCCTCCCTTGTAGTTTACTTTCTATTGCTGTAACGAAACACTGTTTTGGTTAGGGTTTCTACTGTTATGGGGAAACAGTACGAGCAAAAGCTTGGGGAGGAAAGGGTTTATTTCAGCTAACAGTTCCACATCACAGTTCATCACTGAGGAAAAGGCAGGGCAGGAACTCAGCAGAGCAGGAACCTGGAGGCAGGAGCTGATGCAGAGGCCGTAGGAGGAGTGCTGCTTGCTGGCTTGCTCCCCGTGATTTGCTCAGCCTGCTTTATTAGACCATGCAGGGTCTACCTGCTCGGAAGCTGCACTGCCCATGGTGATCTGGGCCAACCCCACATCAGTCATTAATCAAGATGGCGCCCCTACGGACTTGGGTATAGGCCAACCTGTTGGAGGCATTTTCCCAACCCTCTTTTCAGAGGACTCTCGCTTATGTCAAGTAGACAGAAAGCAAAACAAAACAAAACAAAAACTGGCCAACGCAGGTGGTAACCAGAATGACCGATGTTCGCTGAGTATATATTGTAGTGTGTCAAAGTCCTGAAGGAAATTACCACACACTATGTTAGAACTGTGACAAAAAATATTCCAATTTAGTAGTTGCAAGTTATGGGCTTGCTTATTTATTTATTTATTTATTTATTTATTTATTTATTTATTTATCTATCTTGATAGGGAAATAGGGCAGGGTCTCATACAGGACCAAGCTACCTTTGAACTTCCTGTGTAGCCAAGGATGGCCATAAATTTCTGAGCTTCCCGCTTCCACTTCCCGAGTGCTGGGATGAACACCACCCCGCCTGCTTTCACGGTGCAGGGAATCAAACCCAGGATTATGTATGTGGGACAGACAGACATTCTACCTACTAAGCTACAGCCCTAGTCTCCTACCAGCGTTTTACCAAGAAATCTTTTCTTGCCCTAGAGAAACATTTAGGCCAGGATTCTTAATTCTTATTAATCTTTCCTCAGAAATTAATTGCTCTTAGCAAGCGGCGATGTTCAGGAGGAAAGGGACCTTTGATTTCAGTATGGTCTCTGTGGTCTGTCACTCTGTGTTTTTTGTCCCCTCCCGGGCTGGTGCCCCTGCGAAGTGGAGACCTGAGTGAGTGCCATGTTGCTAAGCAACTCTGAAGGGCACTTGGACAACACAGCCACATCCTGTGACTGAGGCAAAGGGAACCGTTCCACACAGCAGCAGGGGCGCAGTCTGTAGGCCAATCGCGGAAGTCGTCAGGCAGACGGCTTGCACAGGCAAGATTTCTTTAAAGGAGACGGGGACACAAAGTGGGCAAGAATCAAAATTGACGCCTGCAGAAGTGATTTATCGTGTAGACCCGCACAGATGGCACTGTCCCGGTAGAACCCACTCCCCCCAAAATGCCACAGGGGGCAGGTGGAGCATAATCTTGCAAGAATTCAGACATCCAGGTTTTTTTTCCGAAGCCATTTTTAGCAAATGCTCCCAGAAGACATGACAAAGCGATGTCCTTGCTCCACAGTTCTACAAGACTAAAGCCGATGAGTCCATACTGTTTCTGAAACTTCCGCCAACCCAGCACACCGCCTGTGACCCGTACAGGAACTGGCAGGTTGCTTCGGCTCCCACGTGAAGGTGATTTGAGAGCCACGCGACATTTTGCAATCTGTGTGTTTCCTTAGTTGTCCTATAAATTCACTTCCTAAAATTTCCTTCCCTTCCAAGAGTGGAAGAGTGGTTGCTCTTGGCAATAAGTTTCACATTTAACAGGCAGATTTTTCTAAACCAGGAAGTCAACAAGAGAGGATAGATTCACACTTTCCTGGCTGGTACGAAAGTGAAAGTGAAAGTGTGTGTGTGTGTGTGTGTGTGTGTGTGTGAATAAATGTATAGATATATTAATATTCAATACAGTTCAGGTATTAGCTATTCATGCACATTTTGAGCTGCCTGCTTTTTTTTTTTTTTTTTTTTTTCTCGAGCTGGGACCAATTAACTTGAACCCCAACTATTTTTATTTACATTTGATTGTTATTCCCTTCCTGGTTTCGGGCTAACATCCCCTAACCCCCCCTCCCCTTCTTTGTGGGCTTCCCCTCCCCATTCTCCCCCCATTACCACCCTCCCCACAACAATCACGTTCACTAGGTGTTCAGTCTTGGCAGGACCAAGGGCTTCCCCTTCCACTGGTGCTCTTACTAGGCTATTCATTGCTACCTATGAGGTTGGAGCCCAGGGTCAGTCCATGTATAATCTTTGGGTAGTGGCTTAGTCCCTGGAAGCTTGAGCTGCCTGTCTTAAAGAACTGTAGACCAATAACGGACACACTTTCAAGTATTTGGCTTATATCTAACTATACCCACTGTGCGGCAGCCTCTGTTAACCAAGGGCCAATGAATTAACCGAGGGCTGAAGAATGAGATAAAGAACCTATCATTTGCATGCTCCACGCAGAAGTCGGGCATGGAAAGGAGGCATTGGGAGAGATAATGAAATCACGTATCAAGATGGTCAAGGATTTAAATGTTTGTAGAGCATGGGTCTCTTGGTTGATAGTCTAATGTTGGATAATCATGGACTGTTTCCTAAACTCTGTGCTACAACATCTTTAGGAAAAGGAATGTCACCATTTCCAGCCCACTTCAGCTCTCATTCATTCACTCTGCCATCGCTAATAATTACTTGTAAATACCCAGGACTCACAACACTTCATTACCACAGCCTTTCCTGACTGTCTGAGTATTTCCGATCTAAGCTGTTTCGTCTAGTATGACAGTTATATGTAGACACTTAAGTTTAAATGGCTATTAATTAAGAGTAAAATTCATGGGCTGGCCACATGGCTTAGCAGGTAAAGACACTTGTTGACAAGACTGATGATCTGGGTTTGATTCCTGAGACCCACATGGTGGCAGGAGAGAGTGGACTTCCAGAAGCTGTCTTCAGGATTCCACACACAACACCCCCCACCCCCAACGTAATTAAAGTTTTGAAATAAAATAACACTCACTCCCATAGTTTTATCATTCTTACTTCAAGGGCCGAGTAGCCTCTGTGTTAACAAGTTTTCTTACCAAGTTCGACTGGACAGAATTAATTTATTGATTTCTAATATAAAATAACCATCCGTCTCAAATGAAATCACACTGCCAAGCACTTGTCTATTTTTTTTTAAATTAACAAGTTAACCTTTTTCAATTCTTAAAGACTTCTTTCTTTCGATTTATGTGTATGAACATTTCGCGTGAACGCATGCCTGTGTGTAAGTTGTGTGTCCGGTGTCCACAGAGACCAGAAGAGGGCGTCAGATCCCCTAGAACTGGGGTTAAAAGTCATTGTGGGCTACTTGAGGTGGGTTCTGGGAACAAACTCCTATCCTGAAAGGTCAGCAAGTACTCCTAACTGCTAGGCCACCCCTCCCGCTCCCATAAATATAATTCTTAAATGCAGGACTAAAATAATGCAAAAGATTGCAGGTAACGTAAATGCCATTACGTGTTCTAATAGCCCACGCGGCTAGGCTAGAGGAATAGCAAGGGATATTAGATGATGATAACAGGAGAGGATATGGTATAATCTCTGAAACAGCCACTAAATGAACAGGCCTTAAAAAAAGTATAGCAAACACATTAGCAGCGGAGAATGAAGTAATGAACGCATGAGTTTTATCCTAAACCAAAGAGCAAATTATAATTATGCCTCAGCAATTTAAGGAAATCGTTTAAAAAAATTGGTGGACACAGGGCTAAGAGAACAAAATTGAGGTCCCAAAAGTAAAACCAATGGGTCGAGCGCCAACTAAGGGTGTGCGCATGCGCATACTCACACCAGCCCGCATACGCGCAGGAGTCATTTCTCTCCTTGCAGTGTGTGTGAGTCTGGGGGATTGAACTCACATGTTAGGCTTGGTGGAGATTGCCTTGACCTGCTGAGGATCCACTGGCCCCCCACAGTCATGTAACTATTTTTTTGGGGGACAAAGTTACTAAGAAGGAAGTGTGATTTTTTTTTGAGTCAGTTGTGGTGGGAAGTTGAATGCGTCTACGCGCAGAAGAGTCGAACTAAACCTCTGCTCCCACCAGTTTAAAAACAAAACAGAACCTTAAGGCGAATCGACAGTTTAAGGTAACTGCACAACTACTAAAATCAAACAAAGAACAACACCGACACTGACAAAAACAAAAGGGAAATAAATCAGGACCTCAGGATCCCCCCACCCCCCGCCCCAAACAGGCACTAAAAGCAAAGAAAAGAAACAGTGACTGGAGTAGGGAGACAACGTATGAAATAGAAATAGGAAAAAAGAGTCTAGCAAAGGAAACATCCAACAATGTACCCAGAATGTATTCGCACCTCCAAAAGCTCTCCCCTAATTTTAATTATAATCGACCTGGCCAGATGTTTCACAGAGGACACGAGAATGGCCAGCTTCACGCTCACCATGACTAAGTATCAGGGAAATGCAGATCTAAAAAAGAGAAATTGCCAAGTCATTCTAATACTGGCGTTGTCAAGAGACTTGTTAGAGATGACAACTGGGATGTGGGCACCAGGGAGCCCTTCCGGCTGTGGTGTAGCTCAGTGGGCAGAGCGCAGGCCCAGTCTGACAGGCCCCGGGTTCAGTCTTCAAAACCATAACCTGGAAGCTGTGATGTCCACCACTATCCTAGCTGGGGGCTGGGGTGGGCAAAGGCAGGAGGATTATGAGTTTAAGGTCATTCTTGGCTACGTAGGGAGTTTCAGGAGAGTCTGGGCAACACGATATTATACTTTAAAAAGTAAGTGAAGAATTCCTTGCACCAGGGCTGACCTCAAAGGATTGCTCTAAGCTCAAGGCCACCAGGTCTGTACATCCATGCTGGGCTACGTATAGAGTCTCGGTTTAACAAACTATTTTAAATAAATGTTGGAGCTGAGCATGGCTCATTCCTTTAATCCCAGTAGTTGGGAGGCAGGTGGATTTGTGAGTTAGAGGCCAGCCTGGTCTACATAGTGATTTCCAAACTAGCCAGGGATACATGGTGAGAGATCCTGCAGTATGATTAAAAAAGGGCATGACCAGTTCCTGCACGTCACTGCTCCTCACTGGCCCCCTGGTACTCTTGGACTGGAGCAGTCGTTCCCCGGCATTAGTTCTGGCACCATAGGGCCATATAGAACTAACCTTAATTTATCTCAGCGGCGTCTGGCTTCAGCGTGGCACCATGTCACGTTAGCCTAGCTATCTTCTAGCCCCAGTGGTCTCTCCGTCGCCCTGGCCAGCCCTGATCAGCCAGGAATTCTGGTCCCAGCTACCCGGTAACATCAAGATTCAACAAACTGTAACCCAATAATCAGATTTATATGTTAAATCCTCAATCTACAATACATCCACACAATAAACTTACAACCAATTGATAAGGATATAAACCGCCCACCTAGACAAGATAAATTTGCCTACAGAAATCCATCCCAGCTACCTTGGCAACTCAGGACCACCCGGATCTGGGTTACCCTTCTCCGTCTCCATCTTGATTCTCTCTGCTTCTCCTTCTCTCCCTCCCTACAAAAACTTTGTCCCCGTCTTATTCTTTTACTGTCCAATCATGGCCTTGATCTAACTTGTGCCAGCCCTCACCTGCATAGTGACATCAACCTACACATTTGTGGATGGAAGTGGGGACTGTGAGATGACTGAGTGCTTAAGAGCAAGTACTGCTTTGACAGAGACTGAGTTCTCAGCACCCACACTGGGCAGCTCCAGGGCATCTGGCACCCTCTTGTAGTCTCATATCATACCTGTATCCGTATACACATCACACCCTATCCAGACAGACAGACAGACAGACACGGACAGACTGACACACAGACACACACATGTATACACACAGGTACACACACAAACACAGACAGGCACACAGATACACAGATATACATACATAAAAACATACAAACACAAACACACAGATAGACACAGACAGACACACACACACAAAAACACACAGATACACAGACACAAAAAAGCACACATACAAAAACACACACAGACACAGACACACACAGACACACACATAGACACACAAACACAGACACAGACACACACACAGACACAGACACACATAGACACACACAGACACACACACACAGACACAGTCACACATACACACACACACAGACACACACACACACAGACACAGACACACATAGACACACACAGACACACACACACACACAGACACACAAACACACACAAACACACACACACACAGACACACACACACACACACACACAGACACACACAGACACACAGACACAGACACACACACACAGACACAGACACACACATACACACACAGACACACACATACACACACAGACACACACACACACATACACACAAACTAGGGGCCTAGAGAGATGACTCAGCAACTTTGACTGTGCTCTGCTCTTACTGAAGACTTGAGTTCAGTTCCCAGCACCCGCATGGCAGCTTACAACGCCTGTAACTCCAGTTTCGTGGGATCCAATAGGCATTCTGTCCCCTGTGGGCACTGCATGCATAGGGCGTACACATACACATTCAGGCAAAACACTCACCGACATAGAATGGAACTAAATAAGTCCTTTAAAAAATGAAAATAGGGGATGGGAAGACGGGTGGGTGGCTGAAGCACTTGCTATCCAAGGGTGAGGAGCAGAGTTCAGACCCCAAACTTGCAAACATGCTGGTGGTATGGGGCTGTCTGTAACCCCACTGTTCAGTGGAGAGAAGGATCCCAAACTGGCTAGCTAGACTGTCTGGGAGAGCTCTGGCTGAAGCCAGGACGCCCCCCTTCAATGAATAAGGTAGAGAGGGACCGGCAAGAATGTTGATGGCAGCCTCAGGAACACAGACACACACACGTGAAAGGAAATAAAATAAAATTCAAAACAAAAATAAAAAGGAAAAGCAAGACCATGTGATCTCACACCTATGGGAGATTATTAATTAATTAATAGATTATTAGTTTACCATTTACTTAATTCCAAGGAAGCTGAGGATAGAGAGGTGGTTACTTAGAGCCTGGGCAGAGAAGAAGGGACTGGGGGATAGGAGAGGATCAGTAGCTACTAAGTTATATCGGGGAGAAGTGGGAAACTTGGTGTGATTTTTCACAGAGGAGTGACTTCGGATAATGGTAATATACGGCACATTCTAAAAGCTACAAGAAAAGACTTCGAATGTCTTCACTATAAGTAAAATGACAATGAATTGAGAGTATGCTTAGCCTGATTTAAACATTCGTACACCAAACGTCACACGGCGGCCCATAAATACTTAGACTTTTTAAAAAAAGAACATCTTAAATGCATGGATTTAAAGAATAAGGCACTTTTTTTTAAAAGAAAGAAACCAGTGCAATTGAGTTTTACTGGACAGCAGCACTGAACGATTTTAGTCTTGTAAATCATAATGGACAGCATCGCTTTCTGATCTAAGGATGATCTAAATCTCACGGATACTGAGAAAAGCAACTTTTAAAAATATTTTCATGAGTATTGCAAGACCCAAGTGATCTTCAGTTTCCCTTGAAGCTCTGGGACAAGACCCCATGCAGGCCACATAAGATTGACCAGAAACATTAGCATGGCATGTGTGTATACTTGCATTGGCATGGCATGTGTGTATACTTGCACTAGCATGGCATGTGTGTATACTTGCACTAGCATGGCATGTGTGCATACTTGCACTAGCATGGCATGTGTGCATACTTGCATTGGCATGGCATGTGTGTATACTTGCATTAGCATGGCATGTGTGTATACTTGCACTAGCATGGCATGTGTGTATACTTTGCACTAGCATGGCGTGTGTGTATACTTGCACTAGCATGGTGTGTGTATACTTGCACTAGCATGGCATGTGTGTATACTTGCACTAGCATGGCATGTGTGTATACTTGCTAGACATTATGGCATGTGTGTATCTTCATGGCATGTGTGTGTATACTTGCACAAATATGGCATGTGCATGCTTGTACTTTAGCATGGCATGTGTGTATACTTGCCCATGGCATTGTGCATACTTGCATGCATGGCATGTGTGTGCATTTCCAAATGATGTTCATGTGTGTATAGTTGCACTGTGCATGGGCGATTCTGCTTCTGTAGCCACTATGGGATCTTCTGTGATACAGAATGTGTATACTCCCATGGCATTCAGAGCAATGTGTGTCTTTTTTATATGAGGATTGCATCATGGGTTTTATAGCTTGCAAAACTGATGGTGCATGTGAGAGGGATTTTAGGTGTCCGTCCTAACCTTTAAAATTGATATGTGTTGTATTTATTTATGCTTACTTTCACTTTAGAAGCATGGCATGAAATTTTACACTGAGTGATAAATCCCAGGCATTATTTATCTCCCATATGGCGTGTGAATTTTATAAAATTGCACAAATATGTGTGTGCATGCTTGTATTTTCTAAGATCCAGCATGTGTGTGTAAGGCACTTGCAGCAATGTTGCATCTTGACTGACTAGGGCAAAACATTTCCAAATCATAAAACAAATCATGATCACCCTATCCCTGGGGGAAAATCATGTTCATTGAAATTGGTGTCCAGGGAGATCTAGTGGGATTTTCCACTCAAATGGACCCACAGGTCTTCCCCAGTGCCTGACAAGATAAATGCCCACATTGCTCCCTTGTCATGGCATTTGAAATGGTAGAATACTTGCAATCAGGGCTGTATCACTGTCCATCTTTTTCCTCAGCTGTTGGGGTAATAAAAAATTCCTCTCTACCTTAGATGTAATGCACTGTGGTGCTTAAAACTAAATTTTCAAGTTCAAAAATTTTCTCTCAACAACCAGCAGACAATGGAATGGATCTGTATGACCAGGATAGTTCTCCAGTCATTGTATTTACACAGGTGTCTTTCTGTGATGTGTTTAAAATGGCAACACCAGAGAGCCAAGAGTCCTTAAAATAAAACAGAACAAATCAGTGCAGGTAAGATGGTTCAGTGGGGAAGAGCGGTTGTCCTGATTTTGCCATGACAAAGGAGACAGGTTTGATTTCAGGGCAGAAATGACTCTAGGAACGGCAAGATTTCTGTGATGGTTGCAGACCCAAATTTTCAGCTGAATCTTCATGTGGGCAAGTCTCAGCAACCACCCAGGCAGCTGCCACTCCAGCTCCCAGGGAAAAACACAATGCCCATTTTGAAAGCTGTCAATATGTGCATTTCATATACATATAATTTTCCAAATTTTAAAATAAAATAAATGTTAAATTTATAAAATAAAACATTATTTCAAAACCTTAAGTCAAAATTTGAAACCAAATTAAAATTGTTTTGAATATAAAGAGATTTTTTTTTTACATTTTTTTACTTATTTTCTATTTTATTGATGTTTTGCCTGCATGTGTGTCTGTGTGAGGGTCTCAGGTCTTTTAGAACTGGAGTTATATAGACAGTTGTGAGCTGCCATGCGGGTGCTGGGAATTGAACCTGGGTCCTTTGAGAGAACAGGGAGTGCTCTTAACTGCTGAGCCATCTCTCCAGCTAAAGTCAGATTTTACATATTGTATAGTATTCCTAACTTTTAAGAAGTTAAAAGCTTCCCTCCTCAATCTTGGACAGTGTAGAGTTAAGTGAGTCTCAGCTGGACACACAGAGATGCTGGGGAGAGTTTCATTTCTTCTGTGGAGGTTTATCTTCTTAATGTAACTTCTTTATAATTTTCAGTTAAAAAAAAAATAGTCTGCCGATAATTGAAGGAGTCCGTCACGATCCAGGGACCTTTGTTCTACTGTGCCTCCTTTAGTATACTTTCTCTTCTTCAGATTCAAGCAGACACACGCAGAGATCAAACAGAAAGTCCCCTGATCAAAATAGCCAGCATTCTGCCATTAGACTGGCTCTCCCCCTCTCTGCCAAAGGCTTGGAATGATCTGCCTGTCAAAGTTGTCAAGCAGCTCTTTGAAGGTGTCTGTCAATTGTCAAAAAGCTGAGAAGCTGAGGTCTGCTAGCCACGAGTCCTGCACCTGGCTCAGGCAAGGAAGTGAAGATTCATTTGTTCAAACGGCTTGTACTATAAAGACTGTGAAACGAAAACATTTAAACCTACCCAGACATCCAGACCATCGAGATCTCAGGTGACTATCCACTATTTTATAATGGCCATTCCTGGACTAGTCCACCAACTTGTAAGATATAGAAACAAGATATATTATCTGAGGACCATTTCCAATACACAGGAATATTTTTTACTTTGAAAGGAGAGAGGTCCTTTTGTTCTCCAAAACACGGTCTGCCTCGATCAATGACTCAGCATGACTTAAACTGTCGTTCAGAGAGGTAGAAAGAAGTCCTTTAATGAATTTAAATTCCATTTTCTTATAGATTTTCAGAGAACTGGAAAGCTCTCTGCTAGGATTTTTTTATTTTTGAGACCCTGTTCGAGATGAAAGCTAAAAGAATTTCTTCCTGTTGACTCATCTGTCTAGAGGGCAAAAGGTTTTGCAGCATATGCTGTTAACTATGAGAGTGGAGATACTCGAAGGGTTTAGTGACTTTGCAGCGTCTGGAGGTCTCCATCTCGGCACCTTGTCACAACTCCTTGTTGTGAACAAATGCAGGTCTCTGAGAGCAGATCTTCTCGTGCTCCAGCTCAGACACCATTAATCAGGATTCCTCTTGCTGTATGCAGGGAGACAAGGGTGGTCCAGCAACTACAATTCAGGTAGCGGTTTCTATCTTTCAGGTCCCATACCTTTAGAATTGGTCCTACAAAAAATGGACCAATTCTCCTTGCTATGTCCTTTTGTGCTTGCTAGAAGAATCTTTAGAGACACCATAACTGGGATCTGTATCATCTACATGAAAGATTGAGAAACAGGTCAAAATGAGGGCCAGTGCGATGGCTCTCAGGTAAAGGTCCTTGCTGCTCAAGCCTGAGGATCTGAGTTCATCCTTGGAAGCCACATAAGAGAGGAAGGAGAGAACAAACTCCCAAAGATGTCCTCTGACCTTCACATGTGTTTGTGGAACATGTGTATACATATATCACACACACACACAGATGCACACACACAGTCACACACACACACACACACAGGTAGCACAGGTCCCATACCTTTAGACACAAAAATGACACACAGACACACACACATCTACATGACACACAAAGGCCAGACACACAGGACACACACACAGACACACACAGACACACACAGACACACACTCAGACACACACACACACACACACACATACACACACAGACACACACACACACACACACACAGGCACACACGCAGATACACACAGACACACACACAGACACACACACAGATGCACACAGACACACACAGACACACACACACAGACACACACACAGACACACACACACACACACACAGACACACACAGACACACACAGACACACACAGACACACACACACAGACACACACACAGACACACACAGACACACACACACACAGGCACACACCCAGATGCACACAGACACACACACAGACACACACAGATGGCACACAGACACACACACAGACAGACACACACACAGACACACAGACACACACACAGACAGACACACACACAGACACACACACACAGACACACACACAGACACACACAGACACAGACACACACAGACACAGACACACACATACACATACACACACAGACACACACACAGACACACACACACACACAGACACACAGAGACACACACAGACACACACAGACACACACAGACACACACAGACACACACACAGACACACACACACACACACACACACACACACACACACACACACAGACAACACCAAACACAACACAAACAAAAAAACACACACACACACACACAAACACACAAACACAGACACACACACACAGACACACACAGACACACACAGACACACACACACACAAGTAATGCTAACATTTTTTAAAGAATGAGATGGTCCTGGGTGTACAGGAGCACCCCAGGGGAACAAGCTAATAAGCAGTATTACTCCAGGGCCTCTGCTTCAGTTCTTGCCCCCAGGGTTCTGCCCTGTTTGAATTTTTGCCTCGGCTTCCTCTGGTGATGGACTGTGTAACCTGTAAGCCAAATAAACCCTTTCCTCCCCAGGTTGTTTTTGGTCCTTTTTAAAAATCACAACAGTAGAAAGCAAACTAGAACACGACCTGTCTCAGTTTCATTTCCTGTTGCTATGATAAGAATACCCGACGAAGCAACGTATGGGAGAAATGTTCACCATCTCAGGTGCTAGCCCATCACTTTGGGAAATACCAAGGCAGGAGGAGCTTGGAACAGCTGCACCCATAATCAAGACCAGGGCACAATGAATGAATGCATTCATGCATGTGCTTGGCTCTCCTCTTCACTCTCAAGACAGTCTTAGTACACAAGGGAATGGCGCCGCCCACAGTGGCAGTCCTTCTTATGCTAGTTAACACAATCAAGGCAATATCCTAAAGACATGTTTGTACGCAGGTCAACCTGATCCATAGAAATCCTCATTGCGACGCCCTTCCCAGGCTATTACAGACCGTGTCAAGTTGACACTACCTCACAAGCAACCGAGTGGTGGCTGGTGTGACTCAACTGAGTCTTAGGTACAGCTCTAATTCTGAGGGGTGAGATTCAAAATGGGCCATGGGCGGAAAGGGAGAGGAGAGAGTGGAAAAGAGGAAGAGTTCTTGGGACTGCATTAACGTGGGGGGAAGATCTCTATGCCTAGATGCTTCATGTTCTGTGATAATAAACCAGCTAGGCTGCAGCTTTCCTGGTCTCCAGTGTTCTTCCTTCAGGGCTTGGCGTGATAGTTGAGTTCAGTCACTAGTTAGAGATGTTCAAAACCAATGTTGGAGGCCAGAGAGGTGGCACAGCAGTAAGAGCATTCGCTCTTCCAACAGACCCAAATTCAGTCCCCAGCACTTATGTCAGGCAGCTCATAACCATCTGTTACTCCAGCTCCAGGGGATTCAATACCCACTTCTGGTTTCCCTAGGCACCCACACCCATGGGCACATACCCATGTACACATACCCATGGGCACATACATGTAGACACATGCATATATATATAATTAAAAATAATAAAATCCTGCCCCAGGCCTGCATGTCACCCCTTTTCTTTTGCAGCAGTGCCTCTCCATTTATGTGGGTACCTTTGGGTACCTTTCTGTTCCACTCCATGGTCAACCCTTAGTCTTTCAGAGTGATTTACCAACCTTTCCCGTTCCTACTAAGACCTTGAGCAGAAACTAATGACATAGTCCTGGACAGTGTGTGTGTGTGTGTGTGTGTGTGTGTGTGTGTGTGTGTGTGTGTGTGTCTTCAGCGTGGCTTTTAAGTGGCATTTGTTTTCCCTATAACCATGATAACTACCAAGGTGCTGGCCACAGAAGATCTATAGTACCATTAGTTAAAGAAACTTCTGTGGAAATGCAAAGGTCTATTTAAAACAAGTTAGTGTATTGAAAGAAAAAAAATCTAAAGGATAGAGAGAATCTCCCTTTAACAGACTAATGGGAGAAATTAATTAATCTGTTGTTTTCTTCAAACAGAAGACATGTTCTGAAATAATTACCTAGTTTTCCTGAACTTTCTATTGGATATTAATAGCAATAGTTAATGTTTGAACACCTGAAATTTATTAGGGAGAAAGAGAGATGGGGAGAGAGAGAGAGAGAGAGAGAGAGAGAGAGAGAGAGAGAGAGAGAGAGAGAGAGAGAGAGAAGAGAGAGAGAGAGAGGCTGTAGAAGTTGGTTTTCTATCACACTGGTTCTCTCTATCAATCACACTGGTTCTCTCCATCACACTAGTTCTCTCTATCAATCACACTGGTTCTCTCCATCACACTGGTTCTCTCCATCACACTGGTTCTCTCTATCACACTGGTTCTCTCTCTCCATCACACTGGTTCTCTCTATCACTGGTTCTCTATCAATCACACTGGTTTCTCCATCACACTGGTTCTCTCATCTCTCCACACACTGGTTCTCTCTATCACACTGGTTCTCTCTCTCCATCACACTGGTTCTCTCTATCAATCACACTGGTTCTCTCAATCACACTGGTTCTCTCTATCACACTGGTTCTCTCTATCACACTGGTTCTCTCTATCACACTGGTTCTCTCTATCACACTGGTTCTTTCTATCACACTGGTTCTCTCCATCACACTGGTTCTCTCCGTCACACTGGTTCTCTCTATCACACTGGTTCTCTCTATCACACTGGTTCTCTCTATCACACTGGTTCTCTCTATCACACTGGTTCTCTCTCTCTATCACACTGGTTCTCTCTATCACACTGGTTCTCTCTATCAATCACACTGGTTCTCTCTATCAATCACACTGGTTCTCTCTATCAATCACACTGGTTCTCTCCATCACACTGGTTCTCTCTATCACACTGGTTCTCTCTATCACACTGGTTCTCTCTATCACACTGGTTCTCTCCATCTGGTTCTCTCCATCACACTGGTTCTCTCCATCACACTGGTTCTCTCCATCACACTGGTTCTCTCAGTCACATTGGTTCTCTCTATCACATTGGATTTCTCTACCACACTGGTTCTCTCTATCACACTGGTTCTCTCTATCAATCACACTGGTTCTCTCTATCAATCACACTGGTTTTCTCTATCAATCACACTGGTTCTCTCCATCACACTGGTTCTCTCTATCACACTGGTTCTCTCCATCACACTGGTTCTCTCTATCACACTGGTTCTCTCCATCACACTGGTTCTCTCCATCACACTGGTTCTCTCCATCACACTGGTTCTCTCTATCACACTGGTTCTCTCCATCACACTGGTTCTCTCTATCACACTGGTTCTCTCTATCACATTGGATTTCTCTACCACACTGGTTCTCTCTATCACACTGGTTCTCTCCATCACACTGGTTCTCTCTATCACATTGGATTTCTCGATCATGATAGTCCCTGGAACTCAATCTCAGGCTGGCCAGCTCAGTGGTGAGCAACTTTACCTGCCCAGCTACCTTGCTGCCTGTTTTGCTTGTCTTGCACAATGAAGCATGCGCGTGCTCCATGCGATTTGTAGTAAGCTAAGGATCCGGGGTTTTGGCCTGGAGACTGTCTCTGTCCCATGAAGATCCTCACCAACTGTGCTTCCATTAAGAAGCAGTAAGCAGCTTGGCTGAGTCTGAACCCCTCATTGTTCAGCTCCTCCTGACTTGCAGTTTTGCCAGCTGAAGGATGCTGCTTTGAACCATTCGTGCGAACAAATCTATGGAAACAAAATTTATTGGTGGAAAAAGCTTGCTTAACTTCCTTTCTTTCTTTTCTTTACCTTTTTTTAAAATTTTGGAGCAGAGCAAACAGATTTCTTAAGGAATAGTGAGAAGGAACTCAGCAGATGGGAGGAATATACCCTTGCTTAGCTTCTGTGGAGCTAGAATCCTATCCTTGGGTTAATTATCTGGGATCTGTTGGTTCACTGTTTATGGTTTCTTATAATAAACATCAGGTTCAGCCTCTTAGCTCTGTGGGCAAAGGTGTCTGTCAAGGTGTCAAGGATTTAGAGAAGTCAGAGTCATTTTTTTCTTTGGGTGGTGCTGGGAATGGAACCTAGGACCTCACGGCTCTAAGGAACAATGGCTCAAGCTAAGTTGTTACTTTTTATTCTTCTCTTTGTTTGCTTTTGAGACAGAGTCTCACTATACAGTCCTGGACGGCCTGAAACTCACTCAATAGATGAGGCTGGCCTTGTAGCCACACAGGTCAGCTTGCCTCTGCCTCCAGAGTGCTGGGATTAAAGGGTTGGGCCATCATGCTTGGCTCTATTCATTGTTTTTAGGAGAGGTTTGCACTGCGGAAACCTTAGATCTACCCCAAAATGACTTATTCAGGATGTTTCTCCACTCATCTTTCTTTCTTTTGTTCTTTATTAGCGTATATTAGTTGTACATAGCATGTATACTTGCACAGGCATATGTACTTGCATATATATGCATGTGTGCACGTGTCTAGCTCAGAGATCAACTTGCCCTATTGGTTCTCTTTTTCTACCAGGTGGACCCCAGGAATTGAATTCAGGTTGAGTTTGGCAGTTAGCACTCTTATGAGCTGAGCCGTCTCACCTGCCCATCTAATGAGTTTGATTAGGGTTGCTTGTAGGACTCTGGAGGAGAAGGATTATCGGGGGGGCATCGACATGTGACTGCTGGTTTTACCACTGAAGGAAATGTCTCTCTTTTCCCAACCATCAGCTCTGTTCATCTGTGTCTCTTTGTAGAGAAAAGTAGAGGGACTGAGCCACGCAGTCTCCATTCCTTAGAACTGAGAAAAATATAAACCAGGGCTGGGGATACAGCTTAATGGCAGGCCCTAGGTTCAATCCCTAATACTGTCAAAATAACCAGCCAGCCAATCACAAAGGGCCTCACAAGTTCTGGGGACCATTTTCTTGGAGTTAGAAAGGTTATCCCTGAAGTATGAGGGGATGCTCTTCTTCCTCAGCACAAATGAGAGGCATAATCCGCTACCCAACCACACCTGTATTTCTCCTTATCATGTAACCATTGATCAGTTATCATGGCATGACTTGTGGAGTGGTAACTGCAGGGCTATTCCATATTCCTTCAAGATATGCAATGCTTGGCAGAAATATCAGTAGTCATTATGAAAATATGGCCTCCGCTGACATTATCTGAATACCCAACATTAGCTAACAGGCTTTCCCTCAGGCTGAATAGAAAACAACTGTCTAGGCCAGAGCAATTAATAGCTCAGTGGCTAAGAAACCGTGCTTCGCAGCCCTGAGGATAAGAGTTTCGATCGCAGAACCCACATAACAAGCAGTATGTTTCCCCAAATGCCTCTTAACCCCGGCTCCACAAAGAAGAGAGACAAGAGGATTATTGGTGCTTGCTGGCTTTCAGCCTAGCTGAGACATGAACCTCGAGTTCAAGGAGAGACCCTGCTTCAAAGGAATAGATGAGTGGTAGAGATGGACTCTTAACACCTTCTTCTGGGTTCGGTGCACACAGGTATGCATGCCCCTAACAAATGAGTAATAGCCATCTCTTACTGTAGACTATGCTCCGTTGTTACCAATCCTCTTCGAATGCTTTCAGGCTCATACATTCTTCCCTTTCAACCTTCTGCTGCCACTTGCAGAAGCTCCCTTACAAGTAACATCCTGTGCGTAGCGTCTTGCCTTTCTTTAAGCGATCCACAGGACACACCCATTTGCTGGGTTTTGACTTAGAGGGGGTCTGAGTCACTCATTCCTTAGCTTGCCTTCTCAAAGCCTCCCAGGTTTCCCCACTACCCTTGTCTAAAGCCATTTCCCCTCCTCTTGTGTTGTATTTGTACGGCTTTTTTTCCTTCCTGAAGGGATTACATCCACATCTGTTTCTATTAAACACCCCTCTGCTTATCTTCCCATTTCTCCAAATTGTCAAGGGCACGTCTTTCTTCTTAATTCTGTGTCCCAGCCTCTTCTCCAGGGAGATTTATCTCAGACCTACACTGAGGAAATATCTTATTAAAATGTAAATAGATTCTCAACATTCCAAACACATCCAATTCATCTTAATTTGGCTATTTATTTGTTGAGTTCACGTTTTTATCTCTAAGAAAAAAATTAAAAAATTCAAAGACAGCAACTTTAAGCGGGGTTATTACGTGGCGGGGGGGCACAAGGCATTTGGAAGTTTATGTGTTATTGTTCTTATGGAATAGTTAATCTGTGCAGTAAAATCAACAATTTACTCTATATTCCCTTTTTTACATTTGAAGCAAACAGCCTTCCAGATTTGCTTGAGAATAAAAATGTCTGAAGTTTTCTCACCTGGCTGACAGAACACTTTCTCTTTTTCTTATTGCTTCAAGACTCTGAATCTTGTTTTGACACATGTAGAAAAGAAGTATGTTTTCTGAAACTCTTGGCTTGACTCCTGTGATGTGCTGTCTTTTATTGACCAGGATAAAATTCTGGAAATAGGAACTCTCGATTTGGCTTCCAGACGGTGGTTGTTGAAATCACAGTGCTTGGTTCATATGATAAATCTCTGGTGGTCACCACTAGTCTAAAGTGGTGACCCTGTGACCTTTTGTTAGTACATCTCCTAAAACAATTTGAGCACAGAAAGACTAGTAAGTGATACACACATAACACAAGTTTTAGGGAAACCTTCCTTCCCAGGTACAAGTTCTTTCTGTGCAGCCCAGGCTTGTCTTGAACTCATGATCCTCCTTCCTCAGCCTCTTTAATTCCAGGCTTATAGATGTGTGCCACTGTGTTTAGCCTATAGAAACTAGTTCCCTTTTTTAAAAAAATTATTGTTTTATAATAAGAATAATAACAATTTGTGTGTGTGTGTGTGTGTGTGTGTGAGCACGCATGTTTGCATGCACAGCATGTGGTATGTTTGTATATGTGAATGTAGGCATATGAGTGTCATGCCGTGTGTGTGTGTGTGTGTGTGTGTGTGTGTGTGTGTGTGTGTGTGTGTGTTTTCCAGAGAACAACTTTTGGGAGTCAATTCTGTTCTTATACTTTGTTGAGGCAGGGTCTCCCTTCTTGACTCTCTTCATCCTTCAGGTTAACTGGCCCATGATTCTCCTGTCTCTGCCTCTCATCTCTGTAGAGGTGTTAGGATTACAGACAGGAGTGACTACATTAGGTTTTTGCCATGAGCTCCATTAGGTTTGTGTGGGCAACTGCTCTTACCACTGAGCCATGTCATTGGCCCAAATAATGTTTCCACAGCCAGCTTTTGCTCTCTCGGGGTGTGCCTCCTCCTTATCTACCGGGTTCGTGTGATATTCTTCTCCTTGAACCTCAAGCTGCTTGGGTTTGATGACCTTTGGTTTGGAGCCAGTAAGTGGTAATGGAGGCTGTTAGGCTTTGAAGAAGGGGTGGGAAAACAAAGCCAAGAAGGTGACTGTCCCTCAAGATTAAATAGGGGAGTCATAAAGATTAGAAATGGAATATAGTAAAAACTAAAAGTATAATTTATTATTTAATTTTTAACTTTAAACTCTGCCATAAAATGTTGTAAATATTAAAAAAAAACCCACATACCCCAAATTAACCAGACCCAACAACTTATATATTATAAAGATATAATTTATGCACATGTGCATGTACAAACATGTGCATATACATAGACAAACAAATATGTACATGTACAAACATGTGCACGTACATAGATAAACATATATATGAACATGTACAAACATGTGTATGTACATAGATAAACATATGTACATGTACAAACATGTGCATGTACTTATATAAACATATATGTGTACATGTACAAACACATGCATGTACATAGATAAACATATATGTACATGTATAAACATGCATACACACGCACACACATAGGACCAGTGAGTGAAGAAGCTGTCCTTTCCTTGAAGAAAAGGAGAAGCAGAAACACTGCAGATACCAACGAAGAGACATCTCCATCCTCTCATGGACTCATTTCTTCCTTCATTGTGTCCATACTCGATCCCCTTCTCAGTTCTGTGCACCGGAGAATGGCCAAGAAATCCTAGATAGGAAACTAGAATTAGTGTGGACCACACTCATATATATGTAAAGGACATCGGAGTAAAAAGCCAATAGTTTAACATGGCTGTCTTGGCAGGGAGCGCTGTGCTCTGGTGTTGCAGATGGATGGTTGGCCTCCTGCTTTTCGTCCAGTGAGCCAGGAGAGCACCTCCTCATTTTGCTCTTGTCTGAAAATGTGAGATATATATATATATATATATATATATATATATATATATGGCAGAAACTGGCCCATACAGAATGTGGGCTTCATTCAGTTTTCTTCTCAAGGTCTTCAGGATGTACTTACTCCACAGGACAATCATGTATCAGTAGAGTGAAGAACCATGTTCAAGCTCAGAGACTCAAGGGTTGCCTGACTTTGCCATGTGGCTATGCCACATTGAAGTCACAGAAGAGCCCAGTGAAGAACACTTTCTTTGGGAGATATCTTGCTTAATAAACAAGAAAAGCCAAGACACAGAAAGGCTATGGGGTGTGTGTGTGTGTGTGTGTGTGTGTGTGTGTGTGTGTGATATGTGTGTATCACTAGATGTGTGCACGTGTGCCCAGGAGACCAGAATAAGACACGAGGTTTCTTGGAGCTAGCGTTCTGGGTCCTCCAGATTGACCAGCAAGTGCTCTCAAATGCTGAGCCATCTCTCTATTCCACAGGGCTACCTTTGGTAAAAAGTCCAAAGCCGTTGCTCCTGGAATCAGACGGAGACACAGAGGAAGTGATGAGCACGGTCGTAGTCTGCACCTTACCTTCCTCGGTCTGACAGAGAAACACACCAGACTTTGACTCAGGTTTGACATGCAGAGTGGTGGAGGGTGGCAAGGAAGCACCGAGAAAGACATGTTATTCTCTAACAGAAAACGGATTTCTCCACCCCCTTACCAGCCACATCGGTAGGTCTCTCAGCCACTGGTGGCATTTCTATAGAGGCTGCTTAGGAGGTTAGCTGCCACGACCCCAGATACAACGGACACGCGAGGAGGCAGATGGCGGCAAGGAAGAGTGCACAGGGAAGGGAAAACATTTAAGCTTCTAAAGCTAGAAGCATCCAGACAGAGATTTAGAATAAAGCACTCCTAATAGTTTAACCGAACCGGGAGTTTGATGGCTGTTTCTTCAACTAAGAGGAGGATGTTTTGTGGGCCGGGTGGTTATAAAATGAATATAATCGTTCCCCCAAATGAGTGTCATTTTGAACAACATGTCCTCAACTCACACCGGGGGTACTGATTTATAATTACTCTAATTGAGCCTAGAATTGGGGTAAATGGGCATACACATGGCATTTTCTTGGTAGGCGCTGAGAAGATTGGGCGCACGGTACCATAACAACCTCAGGGCGTGAGCGAGGAGGCTTCTTCCAGCGTCCTCCGCCGTGGATCTGCCTATCTAGGTCACTGACTCCAGCTCTACTGTGTTTGTGGGGAACAGCGTATCCAGCCAGTGTTTATACACAGGAGCTTTATACACAGGACGGGAGGTGTCGCTGGCTGTACTGCTGGATCTACTCGGGTGCTTAACTGTGAAGGACGCCTAAGGGTCTCCAGGTAGACGCCTGCCTACTGAGAAAACACATTTGAGTTTGGATTTGCTGATCTCCGAACGCACCAAACTAAAATGTCTGCTGAGCTGTTTATCCAGAAGAGTGTGTTATGAACAACAAGAGGAGAGACCTTTTAAAAAACGTCTTCTTCGGTCCCAGATTCTGTATCCTGTTTTTATCGTGAGGGAATTTATTAGCAAAAATAGGACTTAAGGTGGAGATCTTCCAGGTAATGTTAAGCACCTGTCCGTCAGAGCATATCATCTAAGAGATGCCGGGACCTGTTTTCTAAGCTCTGGGAGCCGATACTGGCTTATCTAAGTTGGTTCCATTCAGCCATGATGGTATTTGGGTTGTCGACAGACACATGCTTTGTAAGAGGATTTGGTTTTTGTTAAACTGAAACATGGATTCTGAAATGAAAAAAAAAAAATCTAATCTTAAAACTAGAGCAGGCCAATTTGCAAAAACATCTTAAAAGCTGGGTTCGGGGAAATCTTGAGAAGTTTGAAGAATAATTCTCTGGGTGTCAGGAGAGAACAGGACGGGAAGAGAAGGGTCATTAGTAGCTGATCTGCCGAGCCCAAAGCAAGCCTCCTGGCGTGTGTGAGCCGGTCTAGAGAGTGATATTTGCTTAAGGGTGCAAATGTCTATCTCCGTATTGAACTTTGAAGGCATTGCTTGAATATAAAATAGATAATTTTTGCTTCTGTCCTAGAAGGGAAATTAGGTATTTTTAGGTATTATTGATTCTAGTCTCTATATTGAGTTTATAAAGGAACCAAACACCGGGGAGAGGTTTCTGTCCATCATTCCAGGGTCACACAGGGCACATTGATTCTTAAGACATTTATTTATACATTAAAATTTTGTATTACATCTCTCTCTCTCTCTCTCTTTCTCTCTCTACCCATCCATCCATCTATCTATAATCGATCTATTTATCTACATCTGTCTATCAATCTACCATCAATCAATCAATCTATCTATTTATCTACCTACCTATCTATCATTGATCTATTTATCTACATCTGTCTATCTGTCTGTCTATCTTCTATCTATCTATCTATCTATCTATCTATCTATCTATCTATCTATCTATCTAACTATCTATAATTGATCTATTTATCTGCCATCTGTCTATCTATCTATATATCTATCTCTCTATCCATCCATCCACCTATCTATAATTGATCTATTTATCTACATCTGTCTATCAATCTACCACCAATCAATCAATCAATCATCAATCATTGATCTATTTATCTACATCTGTCTATCCATCTATCTATAATCGATCTATTTATCTCGCATCTGTCTGTCTGTCTATCTATCTATCTATCTATCTATCTATCTATCTATCCATCTATCCATCTATCTATGTGTGTTTGGGTGCATGCATCCCATGGCACTCACATGAAGATCTGAAGAAAACTTACAGGATTAGGTTCTTTCCTCCTCCCATGTGATCCTGGAGATCAAACTCAGGTCGTCAGGCTTGGCAGCAGGTGCTGCAGGTGTCCTTACCCACTGAGCCATCGCTGGCTCTGTAAGACATTTAAACAGCATATGTGTGTGTATATGAATATAACTGTGCATGCCTGTGTGCCTACACATACATGCATGCGTAAGTGTGAAATGCTCTGAATGGAGTCCAGAGTCCCAGCTTCCAGGGCAAATGGCTAGCATTATTTTATCCCACAAACACTGTGTGGTCTTGGGGTCCACCCCCTCCCCAGTGTAATTATTTTACTCAGGCCTTTGCTATTAGCTCCAGACAGACCATGTGACCAGTGATGCCGCTGTGCCATCAACCTTGATCTTGAAGCCACGAACCATAGATCTTTGCCCGAGTTCTGCACTGAGGTACCTTTGATGCTCTGACAGACACTCACCAGCTGCAGAAACTCCTTCTCACTGTGCCGTGCATTCGAATGAAGATGCCAGTCCATTTGATGTCTGACAAGAGGTAGCCTCTGTTCCTTCGATGACATGTTTTTGCTGTATCCTCTGCAGAGACTAAGAGCAGAAATAAGAGTTATCATCTGGTCAAGAGAAAGCCCAAACTCACTGTCTGTGATACTTTAAAAAACATTTATTATTTAAAAACTATATGCATACATTTGTGTCTGTGTATGGGTATATGGACACGAGTGCAGATACCTATAGAAGCCAGAAGAGGGAGTCAGATCCCAGAGTCGGAGTGACCGGCAGATATGAGCTCCCTGATAGGGGTGCTGGGAACTGAACTCGGATCCTCTTCAAGAGCAGCAGTTGCTTCAACCTCGGAGCCGTCTCCCCAGCTCTAGTAGAGACGAGTCTGAGCAAGGGACATAGTAACCTATGTGTTAAAGAAAACGCTGGCTGCCAATTTTGGAATGGTTTCTAGATGATCAGCCAGGAAGGACATAGGGAAAGGAGTTAGAGGCTAGAGATGTAATATTCATACCGGAAAGCAGGTGAGAAGGGCTCAGATTCCCCATGGGCTTAGAAAATTGAGTGAAGAGCGTTGCTAGCGGGTTGGATGTGAAGAAGACACAATGGGACACTGAGATCGATACCGTTGGAAGCAGAAAGATGGGATTTCCATTTACTGAAGCCCTCTGGAAGAGCAGCTATGGGAGAGGCAAACACCTTCAATTTTCAATTCCGTTCAGAGGGTTGAGAGGCCCATTTTCAATCCAGGTAGAAAATTGTAACTTTTTTCTTTCCTTTCAAGATGGGGTCTCCCTGTGTTGCCCTGGGTTGCTTTCTGTCTTACAGACTCGAATGATTGTTCTGCCTCAGACTCTAGCAGCTGGAACCTCGAGCACTTACCACCGTGCATACATAGCTAGAATTCTGATCAGAAGTTAAAGATTTATCAACACACACATAACATTAAAGACATGAGGTCTCCAAGGAATGAGGGTATATATAAATTTTGAAAATGTCCTTGGACAAAGCCCAGAGGCCTACAGTGCTCAGAGGTCTAAACAACGATGCCTGTGGAAACGAATAAACAGTGACTGGGGTGGTGGGAAGGCTGTGGATGATCTGGACTGCAGGCGAAGAGTGTGTCAAATGCCCCTGTTAGACCGGAGACAACAGATTATGACAGGAATGAAGAGAAGAACATCTTTTTACTTTAATCTCCCTCCAGCTGAGGATGAAATGCTTCCGCCTGTCTGACTTTGCAAATCCTAGAGTTTTTAGACTTTCTCTATCCTCTTTTATTCCTGCCTGCAAATGAAAATTCTTACCAGAACGGATGTCTCTGGGAGTATCTTGTCAAACCCATCTAATAATAAGCTTGGGCAGTTAGCATTTTATTTTCTGATGCGTTCTGATCAAGCCATAACACAACCAGTCAAACACTCTCCTTGAAAGACATCACGCACTAGCTGATCGTGGCGGCCCATGGCTGTAATCTCAGGCCAAGACAGGCGAGTTACCATGGATTTGAGTGTAACCCAGCTCTTATCTGGGCTACAGAGTAAGTTCCAGGGTTAGCCTGGGCTAGAGTGAGACCTTGCCTACTTCCCTGCAAAGGCTATCAGCTATGATAAGCTATGATAAGCACAGCTACTTACTAAATACTTTGCTGTGAGATATAAGTTTGATTTTCCCCTGTAGGGCAATGTCCCCCTTCTACTCACTCCTCAATCAGATTTAGATTTTTACTGGGGGCCTCTTGAGGACCAATCACATGCTAGACAGTCCCCAAATCTTGATGGCCTAAGAGAACGAGCATTTATGGCTGGAGAGATGGCTCGAAGGTTGAACGCACATGCTGAGCTTGCAGAAGACCCTGAGTTCTGTTCCCAGCACCCACACCAGGCAGCTCACAACTGCCTGTAACTCCAGCTCCGGAAATCAGACTCTCTCTACTGGCTTTTGCAGATCCCTGCACTCAGATGCACCATTCCCCATGATTAAAAAATAAATAAAACAAACCTTAAAAATGGAACTATTTTTCTCCTCATACGCAGTCCACTGGAGATTTGTGAGGCTTCAGGTTGAGTTCCCTTCCTGTCATGGTTCATTCTGGCTCCTCCTCAGCTCAGGAAGAGGAGGGGGAGGAGGAAGAGGAGGAGGAGGAGGAAGAGGAGGAGAAGGAAGAGGAGGAGGAGAAGGGAGGAGAGGAGGAGGAGGAGGGGGAGGGGGAGGATGGAGGAGGAGAAGGAAGAGAGGAGGAGGAGGAAGAGGAGGGGGAGGAGGAGGAAGAGGAGGAAGAGGAGGAGGAGGAAGAGGAGGAAGAGGAGGGAGAAGATGAAGGAGGAGGAGGAGGAGTGGGGGAGGAGGCGGAAGAAGAGAAGGGGAGGGTGGAGGGGGGGAGAGGGAGGAGGAGGAGGGGGAAGGAGGGGGAGGACGGAAGAGGGGAAGGGAGACTAGGCTAAAGAGTTGAGCATTAGTGGTCGTGTCCTTCCAGGAAGAAGTTACAAATGAAGTTACTCATTTCAGATAAAGCCAGATGGCTGCATTCAGGATTGGAGGAGAAGGATGAGGAAAAGGAGTTAAAGGTCTGTCAGTGCTCTCTGGAAACATCTTTGCAGACATGCCCAAAGCTATGTTTCCTATGTGATTTCTAATCCAATTGAGTTAACGAGGAGGCTGAATTTACTGTTTATCTTCTTCAAAACAATTTTTAGAATTAATTTTTATTTTATGTGTATAGGTGCTTTGTCCGTATGTGTGTCTGTGTACCACACGTGAGCCTGCTGTCTGCATAGGCCGGTGAAGCACGTAGGATCCCCTGGAACTGGATTTACAGATGGCTGTGAGCCACCATGTGGGAACGTGGGTACCAAGCCTGGGTCTTCTGCAAGAACAGCAAGTGCTTCTAACTGCTGAGCCCCATCTCCAGCCCCTATCTTTTATCTTCTTATGTGATATCAAAATAATTTCCCCTTTCTTCCCCTGTCCTTCTCTCCCTTTATTTATTCTTTGCATTGAGGGTTAAATCCAGGGTCTCGCACATGTGAGCAAATACTGTAACCATTCAACTATGCCCTCAGCCCTAAAGAGTTGTTCTTGAATAAAATGTATGCCACATGTCTGCGTATGTCTGCGGCTCTAAAGACAGACTGCAGCACACTATGCCCAGGCTAAGTGTTACAAATGTATATGAGACATCTTCCGTGAGTCTGTATTTTGAAACATGTTCTCTGTCTGGTAGTACTATTTTGGGAGGCTGTGGAACCTTTAGGAGGTGGGGCCTAGCTGTCAGAAGTAGGTCACTAGGTCACTAGTGGCCAGAAGTAGGTCACTAGTGGCCAGAAGTAGGTCACTAGGTCACTAGTTGTCAGAGATAGGTCACTAGGGAATGGGGCTTGGAAGATTATAACCTGGCCCTTGGTTCTGCTCTAGCTTTCTGCTTCCTATTCTACTGCTAGAAGAGCATCCCTGCCATATGCTCTAACCGCCACAGACTGAGCTGCTGGGCTCTGCCTTCCCTTCCATGGAGAACTTCAAACCTTCTGAAACTATGACTCAAGTCTGATCTTTCTTGCCTTAGGCTGTTTGTGTCCAGGGTTTTGGTCAGAGTGACCCAGAAGTAGATAATCTGTAAAGCCTTTAGTAAAGCGTCAACAGAGCCTTGTGTATGTTACGCAAGCACAAGGCCCCTCCTTGGTTGTTTTGAAGTTGCACCTGACAATGATCTGACTTTTCCTTTCCTGATATTCTTAATTTAACACAAGATTTACTTATTTATTTTTAGGTGTAGAGGTATTTGCCTATGTCTGTGTATGTGCCACTTGTGTGCCGGGTACCTGTGGAGGCCAGAAGAAGGTGTCAGATCCCCCAAAACTAGAGTTATAGACGGTTATGAGCTACCATGTGGGTTCTGGGAGCTGAACCTCAGACCCATGGAAGAACATTCCATGCTCTAAATCCACTAAGCCATCTCTTCAGCCAGTCTTCAAAAACTTTAAAAGGTTATTTCGTCTCATGTCTAGGAGTGTTTTATATGCATGTATGTAAGAGTACCACGTGTGTGCAGTGTCTGTGGAAGCCAGATGAGGGTTTCAGATACACTGGAACAGGAGTTACAGATAGTTTTGAGCTGTCCAGCATGGGTGTTAGAAACTAAACTCAGGGCCTTTGCAAGAGTAGCAAGAGCTTTTAACCCACTGGGCTTCCTCTTCAGCTCTTTCTTACTGTCATTTTAACATGCTTTTTGTTATTTCAACAGACTCCTTAGGACTTCTTCTTGGGGCTCTTCCGATATCATAAAGCAGCCGGTTAACCCTTAATACAAACTCACACACCATTGCTATAATAATGCTGCTACAGAGCAAGTTGCTCGATGTTGGTGACATGCTTAACCTTTAGTGTTAGACAGAGAACTTGCTCTTTATTCTGCAAGAGAAGCAGTGCTTTAAGTCCATTCAGCCTGTTGCGAATCATCAAAGACCTGGGATGTAGCTGTTGGTAGAGGGCTTGCCCAGTGTGCAGGAAGCCCTAAATTGGATCCTGTGTCATTCAGGGTTCCCTAGAGTAACAGAGCAAATAGAATGACTCATTTTCTCTCTGCATAGAAAGGGCTTTATTAGAATGGCTATGTCTATGAATGGAAAGTCCAAGAATGCAGAAGTTGCTCTGTCCTCGAGGCTGGGTGTCTCGGCTTGTTTTCAGTAGACGCTGGAAGCCCAAAGAAGTAGAAAACAACAAAACTTAAGCAGAACCATGGACTGGTGTTGGGAGCGATGCCCTTAAAACCCTCCATTATTGATGTTAATAGTATAGTCAGAGTTAAGTATGACTGGGTTCATGGAAAATCCCCAGTCAGCTGCCGAAGACTAATACAAATCTGGTGGTCAGGATGAATAATGATATGATAAAGCTCTGACCTTGCTGAGAAATACATTTGACGTCAAGATGCCCAATGTGATGACCTGTAACCTTTCTGAAAACCAACATCCTGTTGACATCAGTTGGCCACACGAATACTGTGTCCTTGGCCTGTGTAAATGTTTCACACTTCCCCCTCCCTCTGTTACCCCTGCTATGGTATAAATTCAACCTTGGGAAAAAATAAAATTGTCGCCTTGATCAGACTCTTGTCTTGGCGTCCTTCCTTGCCTCTCTTGTCCCCCATTTTCTTCCAGGTACCCTCTGCACCTTCGTTGACAGACTGGGAACTTATAAACAAAAATAATTTCTCATAGTCTGGTTACCTGGAACTTCTGTCTGCAGTGGTTGTTTCCAAGTTCTTTACATGATGTTAAGGAGCTAAAAAAGTGGCTGGGCGTGCGTTGCAAACGTTTTATCCCAGCGAACAGGAGGAAGAGGTATGCCTGTGTGTTCTCTGTGACTTCATGGTCAGTCTGTCTACAGAGCAAGTTCCAGGACAGCCAGAGATACACAGTGAGACCCCATCACAAACAAACAAACAAACAAACAAACAAACAAACAAAAACAACCACAAACCAGAAAACCAAACAGAACTGAAAGTTAAAAAACATGAAAAAGTGCACAGAGCTAAGTGCCCTAGAATATTGGTTATTATTTAGGGCATCCTTTTATCTGGTCCAGGAAAAGGAAAATTTGGTTACTAAGGGGTGCAGTTGCTAAGGAGTGATTGGCAGGCTAGAATTATGTAAGCTTTTGTATCCTAGCTAGGGTTATCATTGCTGTGACGAGACATCATGACCAAGAAAGACAACTCTTACAAAATAAAACATTTAATTGTGGGCTTGCTTGCAGCTTCAGAGGGTGAGTCCATAATTATCATGGTGGGAAGCAGGCAGACAGGGCACCAGAGTAGTGGCTGAGACAGCTTTACACCCTGATCCACAAGCAGCAGGAAGAAAGAGACTTGGCTTGGTATAGGCTTTGGAAACCTCATGGTTCACTTCTATTGACACACCTCCTCCGGCAAGGCCACACCTCCTAATCCTTTTCAAATAGGTTGGGGGGTGGGGAGGGGGTGGGACTTAACATGCAAATATGTGAGCCTGCGAGCCTATGGGTGCCATTCAAACCACCATACTTTGCTTACCGATGTGTCCTTTCTCATGATGCCCTTCAGTTTAATATACACTTGCACAGGCACAGTATGGTAAATAGGGGATTTCCCTTAAAAATTCACTCAGCATAGTTTGCCTCACTGCACACGTCCCCAGAACTGGTTCAGGCTTGATCAACCTCCCTCTCTCCCATTCCTGGATTTGCTCTAGAGCAGTGGATCTAATGCTGCAACCCTTTAGTACAGTGCCTCATGCTCTGGTGACCCCCAACCGTAAAATTAGTTTCGTGGTCACCCCGTAGCTGCAGTTTTGCTATTGTTCTAGATTGTGATGTAAACAATTTTTGGAGATAAGGAGTTGCTAAAGGGGCCATGACCCATGGGTTAAGAACCGCTGGTCTAGACCATGTTAGAATGGAAACTGACCAAAAAGGGGGAATCGCCAAGCAGTTGCTAGGGGAGGAGGAACTTCCTTTGTTGTTTAGAGTGAGGTGCATACAGATCCATGCAGGGAAGAGTCCTGGGTTGTTATTATATAAGTACATCGCAAGGAGAAGGAGGTGCATCTGGTCCAAGCCAGAGTCTCAGTTGACAAAGCTTTCCTAAGCTTGTCTGCCTCAGACTGGGGGGGCTGGGGGTCCCAACATGGGGGATCATGGGTTCTAGAGGACTCTTTGGGGGTGCAGACTGTGTACTTTTTACCATCTCCTCACATGGTAGAGGGTGTGAGAGATTTTTAGGGTCCCATTTATCACTACATTAACTCCATTTAATAAGGGTCCCCATCTCATGACCTGGTAAACACCCCCCCAGAGGCCCCATCTTCTAACAGGATCACACCGGAGGCCAGGATTTTCTCGTCCAAAGTTGTTTTGAGGTCACATCCAGTCCACTGCACTGAGGAGTTGGTTGGGGTGACCCTTTGAAAATCTCAGTATTTCGTTTGATTTAATTCTAACTTGTGCGTGCTTGCTTAAGTATTTGTAGTGCTGATTAGGAAAAAAAAAAGTCAATGCCAATAAAAGTGGTAGTAAAAATTACTCTGGAGGGCTGCAGTTTTGTGAAAACAACTGATCTCTTCTAACAAATTTGGTTTTTATGGGTAGTGAATCACGGTTATCAAGTTTCACAGATACGTTTCCCTTTGCAACCCCCACAGTAAGTGGGGAATGTGCCTATGATTCCTATTTGACAAATGAGTAAATAAAGACCGCAATGAACCCATACTTACATACCACACGGTTATGGGCAAAGCTAGAATGAATTCTCCTGTTATCTGGTCTACCTGTGTAGGGCTGCCACAATCAATTTCCTATGTAACACAAAGTCAGGAAGATTAGCCTAAGAAAACAACTATAACCTGGAATTTATCTTATCTCATTAAACGGATAGTTGAACCAAGGAGAGCTGTTCAAACAGGGCCCTGGGTCACCTGTGTGTTTTTAGGGATTTGAGTTTCCTTCATGGATGCTTCCAGCATATCATACGGATTCGTCTGAAAATTTCTCAGATATATTCACAGCCCTAAAGAGAGGAGATTCTTAGAGTCAGTTTAAGATGACAGTGGCATGCTTGGGCCACTCGGAAGAGCTTGAGAGACCCACTGAGTCATCGAGGGGAGACACGCTGGGGACAGCAGAGCGTGCAGTAACTCTGGAACAACTAAAAGAGGGCAGGTCTTATGGGAAGATGCTTGTAAAAATTAGTTTCATGGCGTTGGAAAACAAGGCGGAATGGAGCAGAGTGGCTTGAACAGCAGAGAAGCAGAACTCGAGACGCTGCAGTGCCCAGGGAGCGGGCAGGGAAGTGCACATCCATGGAGCTATCATAGCTCCCCTCCCAGACACACTTCTCAACCCAAGTTCACCGACTCTGGGCACCATCAGGATATCTAAGATGACTCTCTGCGATAGTCTGGTATTTATAGTACTTTAGACATTTCGCACCAGATCAACCGGGCGTTGCAATAAGTATTTGATGCAAAGCTGTTTGGGCAGTGACGCGCAGCAGTTTGCAACACCACGTTAACAAATGAATGGGCGATAGATGAGGAAGACGGCAGAATGGAGCGGCGGACACAGTCGAGGGAGATGGAACTAGAAACGTGGATGTGGTGAGACATTTTGGAGCCCAGCCACGGCGGACTAAGGAGGATGGCGTTGCTGAGCAGGGCGGGCTGGGCGGTGTGCAGGAGCCTGGCGGTTGCATAGGCTCTGCCCCGAGTGCACTGCCCAACCACATGATCGTCTCGGCTCTGAGCAAACAACAAGAAGTCGGAGATGAAGAACTGTTCATTCTGGAGTAAGTCTCCCGGAAAGACCTTCATGGTGGAGGCCATGCTGATGTCCGTGGTCTGTGCTACTGCCTGGAGCCATGTTGAAGTCCGTGGTTCACGTTGCCAGAGACTGTGTTAACGTCTGTGATCAGGGCTGCCTCGGGAGACTGCATTGATGCCCATGATTCTTGTTGCTGCCAGAGGTCATGCTGATGTTCGTGGCCGCCAGAGACCATGCTGATGTCCATGATCCGTGCTGTTGCCAGATGCTATGGGCAAGGAAGTTTCTTTTGCTATTGTATTGATGACTGTAGACTCACAGTTGAGGATGAGAGACATTGAAGTCTTCTGTGACAAACTCCCTCCAATAAACAAGCAAACAAACAAACAAATAAAATAAAAGAAAGAAGGAGTCCACCCTAGGAGGCTATTGAAGAGGATCCTTAAAATTTGTTGTAAAGACGCTGAACTCTTCATAGTTGATGGCCTCTGGCAGGGGTGTGGGTGGGGTCAAGACTCAGTTTTCTTTAAGGCGCTGGCCATTGGGAATTTGACCATGTTCCAACGAGTATATGGGCAGCATACATTGGACTTGGTGTAGGGTTTTTTCTTGTGCGGGTGTTGGGGGTTCAGGGGTTGCATAGAACTGAAAGGAATGGGAATCAAGTGTGATTGGGATATATTTATGAAATCCCCAAATAATTAATATAAATATTATGTTGGGGGAGGGGAGGAGAGGATATTCTGTTTAATTGCCCTCGGTCGGGATGTATTACGTTAGTTTCCTTCCTTTTCTCTGTGTGGGAGGGGCCTGTGGATAATGGTCAGGTGCTCTGCCATGGAACCGTACCTCACTCTCTAACTTCCCAACCCCTTTCCCCCTGCACCCCCAGCTTTCCTTCTCAAGGGCATTGTGGGCACTATGCAAGGGCTCTGCCACTGAGTTATACTCCTAGTCTCCACTCTGGCACCATGGATAGTCTTTTCGTTTAGGTTGTTTTTTACAGTACTAGGGATTTTTCTAATACTTAGGTATTGTACAGGCGAGGCATGCACCCTACCATTGAGCTTTATTTCCAGGACTAATTTTTAATTTAATTTATGATTATTAGTAGTATGTAAGTGTGAATGAATGTTGTACGTGTGTGTGTGTGTGTGTGTGTGTGTGTGTGTGTGTTGTGTGTACCACAGTGTGCATGTGGGATTCATAATACACTTTTTAGAAGAGTTAGTTTTCTCTCCACCTGGTGTTTGAGGCGGGCTCTCTCTCGCTTCTGCTGCATCCCATGGTGTGAGTTGCTACGCCACCCTCCTACTTTCATCCCCCATCTTGAGGGTTGGCATTACAGAGTCACACCGATGTGCCCATCTTTTTGTAGGGATTGACTCATCATTGGGCATGTACAGCAAGTGCCTTTACTGCCAAGCCGCCTTTCCAGCTTTGCCAATGCTTCTTATGTTTATGCTGAGATAAGGTCTCGCTATGTTGTCCATGCTGATTTTGGACTCACTGTAGCCCGAGTAGCCTTTGACTGTCAATCCTCAGTCTCAGCATCCTCGGTAGCAGGGATGACAGTCCTGCAGAGCAGACTTGGGTGGTCTTTCTTTTTTCTTTTTTTCTTTTTTTCTTTTTTTTTGGAGCTGGGGACCGAACCCAGGGCCTTGCACTTGCTAGGCAAGCGCTCTACCACTGAGCTAAATCCCCAACCCCGACTTGGGTGGTCTTAACAGGCTTTCATTTATCTCTTCTATCAGAGACCATCCATGCCCTTGCCTCTTCTCCACCTTTTGTGGATCGTACTTGGAATTTGGGGGGTAAATAGTTTGAAGGACCAAAGCCACTGCTAACCCACACACTAGAGATGGAATTATTTAACATTTTTCATTAGTTCACATTAGTCATAGAAGGCAATGAGTGGATCACTACTCTTAAAGGAGACAGCTACTCAGTCAAGGAGAAGTGTGAATCAGTCCTCCAAAAAGGATAGTCCTTGAGATTTCCAAAAAATCTTTTCTACTTCTTAATTCTATATTCTGCCAATTTACCACTCTGTTCTTACATTTCTTTATTAGAGGAAGGAGGCTCTGATAAATTTAAATTACATCTGTTTTAGTGTGTGTGTGTGTGTGTGTGTGTGTGTGTAGAGAGAGAGAGAGAGAGAGAGAGAGAGAGAGAGAGAGAGAGGTGGCACGTACATGTCATGTCAGCATGTGGAAGGCAGAGGACTTCTTGCAGGAATCATTTGCTTCCTTCCATTAAGAGGATCCTGGGAATCGAACCCAGGTTGTCAGGCTTGGTGGCCAGTATCTTTATCCAATTGCTGTCTAGCCGGCCTTATTATTTTTAATGATGCATAAATGATTTGTTTAATTCTGTTTTAATTTTTTATAGAAACAATCTCGCAACCTTAATACACTCCTCTGATTAATATCGTGCTTAAGGCAATGTTGAGGAGAAACTTTTAGGTGGCCCCAGGAGTAGCCTTTCTCTGTGCTCTAAGAGAACAATGCCAACCAATATTGCTATCAATTTTCTGTTCTGGAGAACACGCTGAAATAATAATAAAAAAACTATACAAGACATTACAAACTAGGATTCAAGGTTAAATATACCATTTATTATTAAATTGGACTCCAAAGTTTAAGCAAAGCCAGGTTTTAATTTTAAAACTGCCTTCTAGGACACACATGAAATAAACTGGACAGAACTGGAGAGAAGTCAGTTTGACCTTTATTTCCAGGTGTGATGTAATGAGCCGTAGCAAGTAAGTGCTTCCCCTGTGAAATAAAGATGCTTAGCAAGGGTGGGGGGATGTGGTATGCTTACCACGCATGCACGAAGCCCTGGGTGTGATCCCAGCACGGATCATGGGGTACACAATGCAATGGGGAGATAGAGGTGGAAATATGAGAAGTTTAATGTCACCTTTGGTTACCGAGTAATGAGGCCAACTTGGGCTACCTAAGACCTGTGGTGGTGATGTGGGCATAGGGGACACATTGAAAGGGAAGTTTTGATCAAAACCTATACGCATGTGTGAAATTCCCAAACAATTAAAACAGGTTATAAAGAAAAACTTAGTTTAAATGGCTGAATAACTATGGGTGTAATCTATGGGTGTGATGTAGATTAGATGAGCCAAAATCCTGGAGAGGAGAGACGAAGCGTGGGTATACGATTGTGTGTGCCTTATTTTCACTCAAAGGAGGGCATTTGACAGTTTGGGGAGTGGACTACCAACCTGCAGAGGTAGACTGTCTTGGGGACAACGGTGACCCAACAAACTTTCTTGGTTGTGCATGGATGGGACAGCACAACCTCCCACTGTGGAGTATTGTTTTGGTCTTAATATGGGTTGAAAATTGTAAGCTAAGTCAAGACATTTTGAGATGCTGTACAGCCTAGAGGCTCCTGGGGGTTAAAGACCCACCTGGGAGAAACACCACGATGGTCCTTCCAGCAAGAAAGAGTAGAAAAGCATTGTGACTGGGAGACCAGAGGCTGGAAACTGATGACAAGACAACACTTAGTATTGACTCAGGACCAAGGACAGAGACACATGGGACTGCCAGGTGTAATGGTGGGCGGAACAGCTCCAAATGACAAGACAGCTTTCGCCTAGTGATTCTCAGGACCAAGGACAGAGACACAGGGGCTGCCCGGTGTATTGGTAGGCGGCACGCTTTAGCAATCCACATGAACCAAAGTTGTAGCTTCTTAATCAACCACAACCCAGATCTATTGATAATTGGTCTAATCCAAGTAGTTATGAAGAAATGGGAATCTGATTCTAGCGAGGATAATACCATACAGACTGTGAATGGGCTGTATATAAACATTATATAATACATAACTAAAAATCCAGTCCAGAAATGGTTGTGGAAGGCAGATGGAGGGAGGGAACTAGGTGGGACAAGAGTGAGGGGGGAGTGTTCAGGAATGTGTGTGGGGAGGGGCAGGGGGTATTCCATGAGAATGAATGGAAATCTAAAACTGACTTGCAGGGGGAAGGTAGGGAGAATTTCCAGGAAGAGACAAAGACCTGGGATAGGAGAGGTGCTCAAGAATCAATGGGGGTGTCCTTAGCTGTGACTTGCAGTGTTGGGGATATGGAACCTGGGGAAGCTGTCTTCTGTGGCCAGGCAGGAACCCTGGTGGAGTGATAGAGACGCCAACCCACCCACAAAACTTTCAACCCAAAACTTATCCTGTCTACAAGAAATTCAGAGATTGGGGAAAAAGCAGAGACTAAGGTAATGGCCAACTAATATCTGGCCATGAACAACTGGAGTGTGGGCTACCCCAATAGCTGTTGCCTGTACTTGGGATATGTTCTTCTAGCTGGGCTGCCTTGTCTGGCCCCAAGTGGGAGAGGGAGTGCCTAGCCTTGCAGAATCTTGAAGGGCCAGCAGGACCCCACTCACTCAGAGGAGAAGAGGAGGGGAATGGGGGAAAGGATTGTAGAAGAGGAGCAGTGAGTGGGATGTAAAGTGAATAAGTAAAAAGTTAATAAAAAAATATCTTGAAAATAGTCCAGCCAAGAATCTTAAAGGCAGAGGCAGACAGATCTCTGTGATTTTGAGGCCAGCCTGGTCTACATAGCAAGTTCTAGGCCAGCTAAGGCTACACAGTGAAACCTTATCTCAAAAGAAGAAGAAGGAGAAGAAGGAGAAAAAGAAGAGAGGAGAAAGAGGAAGAGGAGGAAGAGGAAGGAGGAGGAGTCTGAATGTTTTCCTCTGGCTTCTACAGGCATCCTCACATGTACTGATATAAATACTGACGCATAAATAAAAATCAAAACGAGTCCTAAAAAACATCTTAAACATTTGTCGAAGAAGGGGCTTGGGAGATGACTTAGCAGGTAAAGTGTTTGGGGTGCAAGTTTAAGGACTGAAGTTCACATCCCCAGAACTCATGGAAAAACTGGGTGGGAGTGGCGCTCCACCTGCAACCCCCAGAGTGTGCGAGCCGGAGATAGAGAATTCTTAGAGCGACACAAAGGGGTGAGCTCTGGAGTCTGTGAGACGCGCCGCTTCAATAGAAATGGAGCTGCAGAAAAAGGAGTCTTAGTAAAAAGCCACGGATGGGTGGGCACCTTCTAAGGGCACTAACGCAACTTGCAACCAATGCACCAACAGGTGTTATGAACTCCAGAAAAGGAGGGCCAATAGCATTTAAGTGGGATATAAGATAACTGCAAGCCTAGAATCCATTTATTCCAGAGAACTATTCATTAAAGAAGTGAAGGCATGGGGCCGGAGAGATGGTTCAGCGGTTAAGAGCACTGGCTGCCCCTCCAGAGGTCCTGGGTTCAATTCCCAGCAACCACATGGTGGCTCACAACCATCTGTAGTGGGATCCGATGCCCTCTTCTGGTGTGTCTGAAGACAGCTACAGTGTACTCATATAAATACAACAAATGAAAAAAATAAATATAACAAATGCTTTAAAAAATTGAAGTCATGATAAAGACAGTTTAAAACATGATATCGATTTATTTTTTAATTGATTTTTAAATTTACATTTCAAATGTTATCCCCCTTTCCTGTTTCCCATCCATAAACCTCCATCCGGTCCCCCCACCCCCTGCTTCTGTGAGGGTGTTCCCCACCCATCCACCCACCCCTTCTCACCTCCCTGCCCTGACATTCCCCTACACTGGGGCAGTCCAGCCTTGGCAGGACCAAGGGCTTCTCCTCCCATTGGTGCCCAACAAGGCCATCCTCTGTTACATATGCAACTGGAGCCATGGGTCTGTCCATGTGTAGTCTTTGGATGGTGGTTTAGTCCCTGGGAGCTCTGGTTGGTTGTTGTTGTTTTTATGGGGTTGCAAACCCCTTCAGCTCCTTCAATCCTTTCTCTAACTCCTCCATTGGGGACCCCATTCTCAGTCCAATGGTTGGCTGCGAGCATCTGCTTCTGTATTTGTCGTGCTCTGGCAGAGCCTCTCAGGAGACAGTTATGTCAGGCTCCTGTCAGCATGCACCTCTTGGCATTTCCGATGGTGACTGGCTTTGGTGACTGTATATGGGGTGGATCCCCAGGTGGGGCAGTGTCTGGATGGCCTGAGAAAGACATTTCTAGACAAACGAAGACTGAGAGTAGAAAGCAAGCAAGTAAACAAACAAAAAACCTCAAACCAAACCCAAACCCAAACCATGTACCCAGATAGAAACATCCTAGGAAGAGAGGAACAAAGGCAGGTGAGGAAAACCTGTGGATAAACATATGAATGCATACTGACAGCGCACAGCGAGAAACCCGTGGCCCGTGGGTGCTATTGACGGCAGGGTGAAAACCACAGAAGCTGACTGGAATATGTGAAGAGTCCTAATGAATTATAGGGAATCGCACTGCTTTGTGTTGTGCAGGACTAGGGAAAGTATGGATGCCAGAATCCAGTGATAACTGTCAGGAATACCCACAGAATGTTTTCTGTGAAACAGATAGACGGAAAAGAACGGAGCAGTGCTGGGGGAGACGGCTTAGTGGGATACAAACACTAGTGGTGCAAGCCGCAGGACCTGCGTTTGATGTCTGGAACCCACATAGAAAAGCCAGTCACAGAAGCCGTCCTCTGATTACACCATGGCACACGGGTGCCCCTCAACAAATAAATGACATAACGGGATAATAAGATAGCTTAATTAATTCAAAAGGGTAAAAAGAGAATGCAAAAAATGAGATCAACAGAAAAATGATTAAGGCGGTAGTTACAAGCCCTCGCTTACATATGGTTATATAGTTAAATGCTTATTGAATCAGTCGATACAAGAGCATATCAGCCCCACAGTGTAGTCTAAACATGGCATCGTAAGCTGCATTTAAATATAGGACAACATGCTTTTAATTGATTTGCATATGTGAAAATGTGTTTCAAAGTAATTTTTTTGGAACAAAAATTTCTTTGCACAGGGGGATATGCAAAATATAGAAAACTCCTTTGGGCAGGGTAGATATGAGATTTATGCCATAACAGATGTTGGGCGAGGCGGCATCTTGAGTTTGAATTTACTCTATGTAAATTATGAGACTTTCAGAGGTGGAAGCAAGACACACAGTGATGTTTAATGTCATGTGCATCTGGAACTAGATCTCATATATAGAAAGATGGCAATGCGGGGCTGGAGAGACGGTTCAGAGGTTAAGATCATCTGCTGTTCTTGCAGAGGACCGAAGTTCAGTTTCCCATACCCTTGTCCAGTAGCTCCCGACTGCCTGTAACTCCAGCTTTCCCGGATCTGACGCCCTCTTCTGGCCGGTGTGGGTAACTGCACTCATGTGTGTATACCCCTATACCAGATACACATATACTTAAAAAAAGTCAATGAATATTCATAATTTTTGTTTAGCATTCTGGTCCCTTAAGAGGAAGGAATTATGCCATTGTCTATATATAACTCTGTCTGAAAGATACCAGAGAGTTTTAATCCTGCTTGATTTACTTTATAGATCATTTCTCTGGTTATTTTCACTTCTTTGTCCTAACTGTGGGTAATATGTTGGTTCTGGTGCATTAGGTTTTTTTTTTTTTTTTTTTTTTTTTTTTTTTTTTTTGTTTTTTTTTTTTTTTCTCTGGGACAAAATTCCCAACAGAATCAACTTAAGGGAGGAATAAAGAGTTCATGTCAATTGACAGTTAGAGGGGCAATAGCCTACTAGGGTGGGCAAAACACAATATCAGTATGAGCATCTGGTCACATTGTGTTCATAGCCAGGAAACAGAGAGATGGGCATCAGCTCTCAGCTTACTCTCTCTTTTTTTATCCAATCTGGGACCCCTAGCCTAAGGGATGGTGCCACCCACATTCACAGTGGGGTTTTCCCTGTCAACCTTAACCCTTTCCTGGAAATACCCTCCTAGATGTGCCCAGAGGTGTGTTTCCATGGTAACTGTAAATCCAGTCAAACTGACAGTTACGGTTAATCAGCACAGGTAATTGAGGAAGTTGGGCTTAGATAGTGTAAGGGCTGAAGCCTGCGAAGGGTGTGTAAGGTCCTCAGTTTAGTCCCCCGCATGGTAGACAGTCTAACAAGCGAACAAGGAAAACAAAGCAAACATAAGACACTGTCCAACCCAGACAGTGTATGAGGGATGGGGCAGGGGCGGGTAACAGAAGGCAGGAGCCCTACATGGTTGCCTGATGCCCCTGGGCTGTGCAAACATAGGCAACCGTCTTCACTGTATACTTAGGAAGTCTTCCAGTGGGTTTAAAACTTCACTGTGTCTATAGATGGGCCTTGTTTGAAAAGGGAGAAATCTACAAACGCTGGGCTTGCCTTCCCTGGCAATTACACCAAAGCTGCTGCTCCTGGAATCGATACCTCTCTCCTCCGGAGCTTGGATTAAATAAACCCACACTGAGGAGGAGAAGGTGCGAGGCATGGGGATGTGGAGTTTGTTTTCAGAATACAAATTAGAGTCGGGATGTCATGGGAAAAAAAGCTTGCAATTTTACGATGTCTCAGCACCTGCTACTTGTAGAAGCTCTTGCTTATAGGACAGGCAGGGCTCAACTCACCTTGATGTGAATTCCCCAGTTGTATTTTACTCGGATCGCTTAAGCTAGTGACCCAAGACACACATTTAAAAGACCCTCTCCCACTAGCAGCTTAAGCCCATGGCTTTCATGTAGCCCCATGTGAAACCTTTACTCAAGCCCCTGCCTCTGAATTTAGTGACTCCCACCCCACCCCCATTCCTTTGGATTCACCGCTGCCTCTCATCCTCCCTCTCTCTTCTTTTTCTTTCTCTATTCTCTCCCTCTGGTTCTTCATTCCCCCTTCCTTTGACCCAGGGGCAGAGACATTACTTCGGATGTACTGGGTTTTCCTTGCTCAGGATCTGGAAGTGAAAATTACATGGAGGTACGTCACACTCGAGCCTTGCATTTAATGAGCCAGGAGCTGTCCCAGGTGGGTCTTATCTGGATGCTGAGGAAAGCACAAGGTTGGGCACCACCTCCAGAGGGGGTGAAGTTGCGTCAGCTGGGTATGGGTCAGACAATCACCACAAGGGCATCTGCCAGGGTGATCATGTTTCCCCTATGAGAGGGCTCTGGTAGCAGGTCAGACAGTTAGACATTAGACCATCCACCGGAGAAGACGTGTGGGAAGGACACAAACAAACGCACACCACACATGGCCTCTCTCCATTTCCCATTAAGGCAGGGTTGCCGGCTGGCTGCTCTGGTCCTGGAAATCCAGGTTAGCTGAGGGGCACAGACAGCATACAGCTTCACCATGAATTATTTATATTTCTGTCACCCGAGGACTCCCAGAAAGCGATTGGGTTAATTCACACACTGTCTATCACCAAACAATTCTAAGGTAGAATTTTCTCATAAACTGTGGAGAGTTCTTAATTAGTAATTAGAAAATGATTATACCTTGTAAAAAACACATTTTCTTGATTATGTTGACGCGGCTGTGCAATTACGTTTCAAATTAGTTTGAACAATGTTTAATGCAAGAGCTCTCATTCTGGTCTACCCCGCAGGACAACTTGGGTGGGGTCAGGTTGAGGGTCAGCTCAGCAGGAACACAGGGCTCCCGATCTTGGCAAGGGTTATTACTGTTCTGGGGGTTCTGTGCGACCCGTAGGTTTCTGACGAGGGCTTAACTCCATCACAGTCTCAACATTGAGACCGAGACCTGGTAGGTTTCATGTATTTTGCTGTTCTTATTAATATTATTGTGCGTGTGGGTGTCCTGCCTACAGGTATGACTGTGCATTATGTGCACCTGTGTTTGGAGGTCAGAAAAGAGTGTCAGATTCTCTGGGACTGGACTTACAGATGGTTGTGAGCCACCATGTGGGTGTTGGGAACTGAATCCTCTTCCTCTGGATGAGTAGTCAAATACTCTTAGCTGTGGAACCATATCTTCAGTTCCAGCTTTTATATCTTAATATTATTTTTATTAAATATAGTTTAATATTATTTAATCCTATTATAGTGCATTTGTATTTAAATATCATCATATGTGTTATTGATTAATAGTGCCTGTATCAGGTAGCTCCAGGGGATCCAACACCCTCTTCTGGGTCTCTGCAGGCACCCACACCTGCATAAATAAAAATAAAACTTTTAAATAAAAGAGCATATCGTAGGATACATTTATGTTGCTCAGACTAAGAAGGAAAATTAATAACAATTAATAATAAAACAAACAGTCCCAAAAATAACAAATGGAATGAATACTTTGTAGACAGTTGATAGTTACCTGTAGTGACTCTGTGTGTGTGTGTGTGCGCACATGTATGTGTTTGTGTGTGGTGTGTGTGTGTGTGCATGTGTGTATGGGTTTGTGTGTGTGCATGTGTGTATGGGTTTGTGTGTATGCATGTGTGTGTATGTGTGCGTGTATGTGTGTGTTTGTGTGTGTATGTGTGTGTGTGTAGGTGTATGTGTGTGTTTGTGTGTGTATGTGTGTGTGTATATATGTGTGTGTGTCTGTGTCTGTGTGTGCATGTGTGTGTGTGTGCATGTGTGTTTGTGTGTGTGCATGTGTGTTTGTGTTGTGTGTGTGCATGTGTGTTTGTGTGTGTGCATGTGTGTTTGTGTGTGTGCATGTGTGTGTGCAAGTGTGTGCATGTGTGTTTGTGTATGTGTATGTGTATGTGTGTGTAGTTTAGGCAGAGTCTCTCACTACATAACCCTGTTTGGTCTGGAACTCACAATCCTTCTGCCTCAGGAAATGTGCTGGGATTGTAGGCAAATGTCAAATCGTGATGAAAAAGAATGCGATCTGGATGGGGGATGTTGGGACAGTGGATTTAAGTAGCATCATTTAGGACAAAATGGGATAAGTGGCAAGCTCAACCATTGATCTCTCTAGGTGTATTGAAAGGAAACGGATTGGCTCAGCACCCCGGAGACCAAGTTCTCAGCACAAAGAAGATTGATTTGCTCCGGGTGGACAGAGGCAGGGAAAAGAGACAAAGAGAGGAGATAGAGGATGAGGGAGAAGAGGAAGGGGACAAGGGAGGGAGAGGATGGGTATCTGTCCCGGAGGGGGACAAAAGACCACTTCTGGACAGAGAGAAACACACATGGCCTATAGGAAGGAAAAAGGCAGTTTATAAAGGTACAAGGGGAAACCCGTGTTAGGATGGGGTGTTTAATTTTAATTAGGCATGTTAATTAGTGGCTTTTGATTGATGGACTTTGATACTTTGATAGCCAGACCTTGGTAGTCAGCCTCAGGAGGAAGTGGTCAAATAAGGGAATAGACCTTGGGGCTGCCTTTAGGAATGTAATCTGCTTCTAGCCATGCAGAGGGAATTGGGAGAAGGGCAGGGCCTGTTGGAGCCACGCTCAACGTGCTTGAGCTAGCCGGAGTCCCTTCATGTGTGATGCCTGATTTGTGCCGCAGAGGCTCGCCAATCTACACCCTGCTGTGAATGCTTGCTGCTGCTTGAATGGTTGTTTTCTCTGTACCAGGCTCCTTAGAGGATGGATGCTGCGATCCACAAGACCCAGCCCTAAAGCATCAGAAACACCAGGAGAAAACCCCAAGGCAGAGGGACCAAGGGTGGACAGCGGGGAGTGGAGGACACTCCAAGCTGTATCTCTTCAGGACTGGGCCCTATACCTGTCTCTGCCTCTCACAAGGATGCATCAGTGGGTAAAGCAATGCCAGCGTGGCATTTGGATTAATTTTAATTTTTATTGTGTACATTTGGCTTATGTAAGGACATTTTCATACACGTATATGATTTATGTTGAGCGTAATTTTCCTCTCATGTCTCGCTCCCCTCCCTCATCATGTGTTTGTTTGTTTGTTTATCCGCTCACTCATTTACTTTTGGCACTGTAAGGAGCTATCAGGAAAATGCTTTGAGTTTTAAAAGGACCAAAACACTTTTCTCAAGCCGGACCCGTGCCAACTTATTTAAATGAGTTGTCCACTGTAGTAGCCACGTGCCACTATTTAAATCCAATAAAATGAAATGAAATGGTAAGGCCTGTTCCTCAAGAGCTGATGTCTTTACAAAGACCTCAGTGGTTACATGGACCTAATGGATGGTGCCTTACTGAACAACATGGTGTGCATAGACTGCCTTCCTCATCTTAGACATTCCGTGACATACTATAAATTTAAACAAATCACATGTCTTTAAGCAAAATAAAATCACAATTAGTCATTATCTTTCTCAAATATTCCCTCTTTACTACCAGTCATGCCCAGCCTGTGGCTTAACCATTCTGGGAGGCTATCTGTGACCCAACACAAGCCCTTAAACTTACTTAAAACATTATGAGACATTTTTTTGTATGTGATTTCTTTTTTTTTTTAAAAAAAAACTGGTTTTTTTCTTAAGGATTTTATTTCTTTATTTTTATATATGATGAGTACACCGTTGCTGTCTTCAGACACACCAGAAGAGGGCATCAGATCCCATTACAGATGGTTGTGAGCCACCATGTGGTTGCTGGGATTTGAACTCAGGACCTCTGGAAGAGCAGTCAGTGCTCTCAACCACTGAGCCATCTCTCCAGCCCTTAAAAGTACTCTATTGTGAGCAAACTTTGTAGATGACAAAGTTGTGTCTCAAAGCCAAAAGGTTGGACACAGTTAGACCATCACACACTGTCAAAAGTTTGTGAAATGCTTTCATGCACTTAATCACTAGACTTGAGAGAGAGAGAGAGAGAGAGAGAGAGAGACAGACAGAGAGAGAGAGACAGAGAGAGAGAGAGACAGAGAGAGAGAGAGAGAGAGAGAGAGACAGAGAGAGAGACAGAGAGAGAGACAGAGACAGACAGAGACAGAAAGACAGAGACAGAGACAGACAGAGACAGAAAGACAGAGACAGAGACAGAGACAGAGAGAGCACAAACGAGGGAGCACACAAGCTAATAATCCGGTGTGTGTTTGGATAAAAGCCAACTTTGGGAGTCAATTCTTCCCTCTACTGTGGAATCCTGGGATCAAACTCAGGTTCTCAGGTTTGCACAGCAAGTGTGTAAGGGCCTTTACCTGCTGAGCCTTCTCACCAGCCAATCCACTAAGCTCTAATCAGATCTCTACTATGTGCCAGGGATAGCAATGAAGAAGGTAGAGAAAGGATGTGCTGTGAGGTAACTCCTTCAGAGAACTCACAGGCTCTTAAAAGCCAAATAGAAGCGTCTATACAGTCAGCCAACAACCACATGGGGGATCTCATCCAAGCCATGCAGCCCCAAGGCTTGCTGTTCTTGGCTTTTTAAGCACAAAAACCACATCTTGGGTTGACACACTTCAGTTAACAAGAACAGTTAGCAAGAAATGGAACTGCGGAAGCCAAAAGGCAAGGTTAGTACATTTGGGACTTTCCCAGCTGAGTCCGGGGACTGTGTTGACTCAGCCTTTGTTCCTGTTTTAGCCGGTGGACTAGGGCTTTGTTCTCACTTTGGCAAGCATTGCGGTACGTGCTGGGTTCTAAGGCTCTAAGGCATCAGTTGCGCTAAGGTCTGGGGCCTGGTACAGATACGCATGGTGTTTTTATTTGATCAAATTAAGTACTGGGGATATCTTCTTTTCACCTGATGGAGCCTTCTCATTGGGAGATCAACTGATTTATTGGGCTTCCTCACATAGGGAGATCCGGAAGTAAGAGCTACAGCCTAAAACATGCAGGGTAAAGAAAGAGCTGGGCCTCACTGGTCACGGCTGTGGAGACTTCTGTTATGGTCTGATATGTGTTTCCCGCTTCTGTATTCTGGAAGACCGCCATCTTGGGGACGTCAGAGTTCGGAGGAGAGGATCTGATGTTTGTTTAGGACAGCGCACCGGGGTGTAACTTCGAAAGAAACGGATACAGAAAAGTTACAAGAAGAATACTAGTCAAGACACAGCAATTAGAGAATGACAAGGGGTGCCAGGCAACATCACAGCGATGTGGTCAAGGATGGGTTAGGCCGGGCTTTCAAAATCAGCGATGAAGAAAGAGAATCGTAATCCTGTTACTCGTTTCGACACCTGTTTTGACGTTTCTGCTGAACGCGCCACAAAACTTGCCTCTCCTTGGAAGAGATGGCTGGTGGCAGCATGGAGAGATTATGGCGCTAAAATAGCCTGCAGTGTGGGGGATTTACCTGGGATTTGAGGGCATTAGTTAGGAAAGCTAGGGTTAAAAAGAAGATGAGTTACTTAGGGAAGGACAACCTATTCCCCAATTCTCAAGGGCTTTTTTTTTTTTTTTTTTTTTTGTTGGTTGGAAGGAACCCAGTTGTACCGAGTCTTGTCTGTAAGGTGACATCGGAAGGGGCTGGGTCTTGCTGTGCCAGCTCTTTCCCCACCTCCGTGGGAGATCAATATGCCCATGATTTAAAAACCGGTGCTATCTCGTCTCGAAGCTAAGCTATCCACTTTATTGATTTCCCATGGGTTCTGGGCTTGGTTTCCTGCGATCCTGTCTTCTGTGGGTGGCCGTAATGCTTCTCTCCGACTGCTGAGGTCAGCTGTGACTCCCATGTCCCTAAATGCAATGGGTCTTTGGTCTATGCCCACCCCCATTGTCAGGTAGCTTTCTGCACCTGATTTCATCCCTACAAGAGATGCCTTCATCCCCAAAGCATCATCTCTCAATGGTCCCTATGGTGTGACATCATTTTGACGGTGTCCTTCTTGACTGGGGCTCCAAGACTACCATCATGTCTGGAGCCTGGGTATTGCTTCTTCTTTGATACCTCTATTTATTTCCTTTGCTATTAATGTACAAGCTAGAATGTGCGTCAGGAAGGTGGCTTCACAGGCAAAGGCTTGCTACCAAGCCTGAAAACCTTAGTTTGAGCCCTGGGTCCCTCATGGTGGAAGAGAAAACTTAAGGGTTCTTTGGAAGGTCAGTTGTGTTGGATGGTGTTTTGCTGGGGCAAACACGTGAAGGAACGTTTTGCTGAAGCAGACGCAGGAGAAAGGATGTTTTGTTAAAACACACACGTGAGAGGACTTGTGATGAAGGATTCTTTGCTAACAGCACACAGGTATCGGTCCATCTCATACTGGGTGGTCCCTCCTGCTGACTCAGCTGAGGCTGAGGCCTGGCTGTCTCTGGTAGGCGGTGCCACCGCTGCTGATTCCTGTTTGCTATCCGGACTCTACCGAACTGGACTGCTGGTGTATCTGTGAAGTGTTTGTGAGTGGATCGAGCTGCTGTGGCTAACCTGTGAACTGAACTGCCGATTTCCAGACGACACAGATGAGAGTTGCTTCAAAGCAAAGAACCTTCCTAAACAGGTCCACTCCCCACCCCATCCTTTCTTTCCCATTACCTCTGGTGGGTGATGGGCTGAAGTTACATATTGAGCATTGTTCTGGGATATGAGGTTTCAATGGAGATCAACATAGGCTTAAAATAATTGCTTGAGGCCAGGTGTGGGCGCACCTTTAATCCTAGCACTCAGGAGGCAGAGGCAGGCAGATCTCTGAGTTCTGAGGGCAACCTGGTCTACAGAGCAAGTTCCAGGACAGCCAGGGTACAGAGAGTACAGAGAAACATTGTCTCAAACAAACAAACAAACAAACAAACAAACAAATAAAAAAACCCTGCTTGATCTGGTGGAGAGAGTCAAGGCATAAACAACAACTAAAGAAAATTATAATGCATTAACAGTGATTTTAAGGGCATGGCTTAGTTAAGGTTTTTTGTTGTTGTTTTGTTTTGTTTTGTTTTTGCCAAGAAGAGACACCATGAACTTTTATAAAGGAAAACATTTAATTGGGGTTGGCTTATGGTTCAGAGGTTTAGTCCATTGTCATATGGTGGGAAGTATGGTGGCATTCAGGCAGCCATGGTGTTGGAGAGGTGGCCGAGAGTCAGTTCTCCATCCTGTTCTGCAGGCAGCAGGCAGAGAGGGGTGACTGGGCCTAGTTTGAGCTTCTGAAACCTCAAAGCTCCCCCCGCCCCCACCCAGTGACACACTTCCTTTAACAAAGCCACACCCACTCCTACAAGACCTCCTAATAGTAGCTTGTCCTGGTGACCCAACATTCCAGTCCATGAGCCTACAGGGCGGGCGTGGAGGACGGACATTCTTGTCCAAACCTCAACAGGGATAAGAGAAAAATAAAGGGAAGGGTGTGTGTGTTTGAGATCCTGAAATCAGACCCAGGGCAGTCATGGACAGTGTCCTGGTTAGTTGTCATTGTTGATTTCATAAAACCTAGAGTCACCTGGGAAGAGGAAACATCCTTTGCAGAATTACGGCTATCAGATTGGCCTGTGGTCAGTGAGAGGCTGTCTTGTTGACTGGTGTGAGAGGGCCCAGCCCACTGTGGGCAGTGCTATCCCTAGGCAGACAACCCTGGGCAATATCAGAAATCTAGCTGAGCAAGCTAGACAGTCAGCCAGTAAGCAGCTTTCCTCTCTGACTTCTGCTGTCGTTCCTGTCCTGATTTCAGTGATGGATCGTGACCTTCGAGTGTAAACAGAACCTTTGCCCCCCCCATGTGTTTACCACTGAAATAGAAAGCAAACCCAAGAATCTGAAGTAAAATCCAAGGAAAGAAGCCATTTGAACACTTCTACAATTCAACCCAAAAGTCAATGTGATAAAAGGAAGCCGGCGTATTGAGAAATGAAGAGATGGGCTAGGATACACAGGACCTTATAAGCCTTGGTGTGAACTTGGCTTTTATTTGGGATGAGACAAGAAGTCATTTGAGGGTTTGGAGTAGGCAGGGGAATGAGTGGGTTTCGATTTTCGAGGGATCCTTTTGACTTCTGTAAAACACTCTCAGGATTGGGCAGTGATGGAAGCAGGAACTTTACGATATTCTTTCAACGATGCAAGTGGAGATGACAGTTGCTTGGCCCAGTGGGACATCCTTGGGGACAGAGACTGGTGGGTTCTGAAATACACCCTATTCACTCCAACAAGTCTGTTTCTGAGGACATGGGCTGTCTTACTTAGGGTTTGACTGCTGTGAACAGACACCATGACTGTGTGTATGTGTGAACACAGTGTGTGCATTCCTCAGAGTGAGTGTGGAGGTCTGAGGACCACTCTTGGGAGCTAGTTCTCTCCTTCCACCTCGGTCCTCAGGCTTGTGTGGCAAGTGGCTACATCCACTGAGTCATCTCCCCAGCCCCTCACTGAGCCATCTCCCCAGCCCCTCACTGAGTGCTCTCCCCAGCCCCTCACTGAGTGCTCTCCCCAGCCCCTCACTGCTTATCTGTCTTGATACAGGCAAGGTGAAGGGCGCACAGGTGAAGTGTGAAGTTCGATGAGCGGTGGCACATAAATGCACATAAATGAAACCATCGCTATAATTAAACCAGGGGCCATCTCTTTGCACCCCGAATTCCAGCGCCTCACTGGGTTCCAGGCTCCATGGCACTCCTGAGTTGAGACGGATCCATTTCTCATCACTACTGATTCGTTTGGATTTTCTAAGCTATCATTAAACACAATTGCAAAAATACATAGTCTCTTAGAAATGTGTGAAGACACGTATATCAGAACATTGGCCATTTGAACCGCTTCTAAATATGTAACTCAGTATCACTTAGCTACGTAGGGTCACTGTGTCGTTCAGCCATAGGACTTCCTACTTCTAAAATGCTCCCAGCATCCTAGAGAGACTCAGTACCTGTTAATTAGTCTCTCTCCTACGCTTAAGTCTCCATCCCTCCTTCTACCCCTCCCACTACTAATCTTTTAGTGTCTATGAATTTTTTCATACCTGTCACCAAGGCAGTTTCCTATCATGTGTGGCCTTTCATTCCTGCTTTCCCCACTTAGGATAAACATTCTGAGGTCCACATACATGTGGCATGTATTAAAGCGTTCTCTCCACAGTTTGGAAAGCAGTAAAGATTAGCATTTCATTATGTGATATAATGGGAGACACAAGTCCACGACCCCTTTCTCCCCTAGTAATTTTAGATTCCCAGGGGTCTCTGTGAAAAGGTCAATACTTTATATAGACAGAAAAGTAGGACTCCAGAACAAGACAGTAAGTATCTGTGAATCAGTGTCCGAGGCAGTGGACACCTATACAGTGAAGAAAAATGAAGGGCAATTTTTTTCTTTCTCTTGGTACGATAGATGCGTTGTACAAGTCTACAAAGCCCGGGGTGGGGCTGGGGTGGCTCAGCGGGTAAAGCTGCTACCAAAACTGAGCCTGAATCTGATCTCTGAGTCCACGTGGTAGAAGGGGAGAGCCGAACCCTGACCGCTGTCCCTTGACCCCATGTGTGCATCACGACGTTTGCAGACTCACACAGAGAATGAATGAATAAATGAGTGTGATAAAAAGTCTGAAAAAGTATGAAGGGGACAGAGAGGGGGCCCAGAAGATAGGAGTGCACACTGCTTTTCCAGAGGACCTGGGTGTGATTCCTAGCACACACGTGGCAGCTCACAACTCTTGGTAACTCATGTTGCAGGAAATTTGGTGCCTTCTTCTGGCCTCTAAGGGCACTGTATACTCCTGTTTTGTAGATATACATGTAGGCCAAGCCAGCCAACCAACCAACCAACCAGACGACCAACCAACCAACCAACCAACCAACCAACCAACCAACCAGACGACCAACCAACCAACCAACCAACCAACCAACCAACAAACCAACCAACCAACCAACCAGACGAACCAACCAACCAACCAACCAACCAACCAACCAACCAACCAACCAACCAACCAACCAACCAACCAGACGACCAACCAACCAACCAACCAACCAACCAACCAACCAACCAGACGACCGACCAACCAACCAACCAACCAACCAACCAACCAACCAACCAACCAGACGACCAACCAGCCAACCAACCAGACGACCAACCAGCCCATCCATACACATAAGATAATTAAATATGAGGCTATCAAGTATGGCGGCATGCAGCCCGTGGCTGTTGAGTGAGATATGACTCTCATAGCCTCATCTTTGAACATTTGGATCCTCAATGATAGAGCTGTTTGGGAGGTGTGGCCTTGCCGGAGGAAGTATGGTGCTGGGGTTTAGGGTACTTTGAGAGTTTAAATCTCTGAGCCACTCCTGTTTTCTTTCTGTTTCATGCTCAGGGTAAAGGACGTGAGGTCTCGGTATGCTGCCATGCCTGCTGCTTGCCTCCCTGCAGGGCAGACTCTGATCCTTCCAGCGCTGTGAGCCCAAATCAACTCTGTCTCCTTTAAGTTGTCTTGGTCACGGTGTTTTATCCCAACAAGATAAAAGTAACTAAGATACATCAGCAGTCCCAGTCTTTTGGAAGTAGAGGCAGGAGGACTAGAGAGTCATGGCTAGTCTTAGCCCAGCACTGGGATACATGCAAACCTGTCTCAGCCCAATCCCTCCAAAACAAGAGCTAACATCTGTGGAGAGTTTGACTTGTCCCACAACCCTACCAAAAAAGTTTCGGGCTTTGATCTGGACAGAGATATCTAAGTAAAAGCAACAAAAATTTCTGAGGAAGCTCATGTGCGTGATTCATTGATACTTATCATGTGTGTGATTCATTGATGCTTAGCTCCTTTGAGGATGGAGTTTGGTAATGGAATTGTCTGATATAAGCAAGGCTTCTGACACACACACACACACACACACACAGAGAGAAATAGAGATGCAAATTCTCTGTGACATACACACACTTAAGTACACACATAGAGACATGCACAGAGAAAGAGACACACACACACATACATATATACACACAGAAAGAGAGAAGCAAATTCTCCATCACACACACACACACACACACACACACAGAGTTAAGTACATACATAGAGACACACACAGAGAAAGAGAGACAGAGAGACAGAGAGACAGAAATATAGATAAAGATGGATGGATGGATGAGTGGATGGATGTATGAATAGATAGATAGATAGATAGATAGATAGATAGATAGATAGATAGATAGATAGATAGAGAAAGAAAGCAGGCTTTGACCTGTCCACATTGGTCACTGGGAACATCTGTGTTTGCTTCTTCAGTGCTCACATTGATTATGGTAAAGAGCCAAGAAGCCCGAGTTTTGGTGTGGCACAGACATCTAATAAACAATGCTCCAAGTTTTTACTTAGAGGAAATGATACAAAACCAGGTCGAGAGGTTCCCCAGACATCACTCTGCCATTATCTTCAAGTCTAATTTTAAAGCAGTACAAAATGGGCTCTTTCAGGAGAACAAGCTTTGCAGTAATTAATGCTGCTCAAAAATCAATTATATCACCAATTAAACCTCAGTTTACACGGTTTTTTAACTTAAATTACAAGGTTGAAGAGAGGCTGGGATGTGTAGTTTAGTGGTATACCATTATCCTAGCATGTATTAGAGCATAGGTTCCATCCCCATCAACACACGCGCATACACTCATGCACACACACGCACACACACACACTCTCATGCACGTATGTACACACACTCTCACACAAACACACAAACACACATCGCACACTCTCACACACTCTCACACATGTGCATATACATGCATGTGCACAATGTGTGTACACACACAGGCATGTGCACACAGGCATGCATGCACGTGCACTCACATGCGAGTGCATACACACACACACACACACACACACACACACACACACTCCATACCATTATCACGTCAGAACCAAGGAAAGCGGAGGATAGCTGGGTAGCTGATGCGCTGGAGGCCACTGGGCATGAACACAGTAAATCATGGGGTTGGAAATTATGGTTCCATGGAAACTTCTGGATCTGTAGTCTCTCAGGTGTTTTTAGAATGTACCAGCTCCACGAGAGAGGCCTTCTGAGGCCTTTCATAGGAAAGGATACTAAAACCCCCAGAATCAGAATCCTGGAGGGAACCTGGTCAGCAGAGTGAGTTTCTGGCCCTATTTCTTCTTTAACGACCCGTGGGTTAGAATTTGGGCCAAGTGAGGCTGTATGGGGAACCAGGGCCACATGAACAGTTCTGCTCTTCTGCTGAGGAGAGTGGAGGGTCATCTGTCTGGGGCTGGCGCCAGCTGCTCTTCCTCCTGCGTTTGTCTCTTCACTCTGCACTTCAGTGTGTGGAGTATAACTGTCACTGTGAGGTGCTTGTTCTCCTCAGTGGTAAGCTCCTTGTGAGGAGTGAGCTGGCTCTGCCCGCTATCCAAAATTGGGATGCTCTCCTAGGTCTGCTTTGGGATCGGAGAATTCCTGAGGACATGGGTAACCTGAGCCTTCGCCATAGGACCTAGCTGGAATGTTAGTGCCCAGTGATGGGATCTTAGGGTCTGGTGCTATGAGTAGGGCTGAGAAAACATGAAGGGTGTCACATCGGTCTCTCCTTTCACCAGGCACTGCTGGCTGTCTTTGACGCCCTCGAAAGACTGGAATCCAGTATGATTTTGTTTTTTCCTTCTTTTCTTTCTTTCTGCCATCGATCGATTGATTGATTGATGCACAGGCATGTTCATGTATGTGTGTGTGCACACACGTGTCCAGAGGTCAGAGGTCAATACCGGTATCACTCTTCAGACACCATCATTTTTTTTTTTCTTTTGGACAGGCTCTTTCTACTAGTTTGGAAGTTGCCAAGTAGGCTAGCCAGCGAGCGCCAGGAACCCATCTCTGCGACCTCAGAGGAACATGACTTCTGGAGGTTTAAACTCAGGCCTTCATGGTTCCAAAGCGAGCACTTTACAAACTGACCTGTCTGCCCAGCAGCTGGATGTTTTCTCAATACAGAATTCAGGACAAAAGCCCCTGCTATCACCGTGCAGTGGTGTTAGGACTCTCTCAACAGACAGATGTTAAATGAGGGACACTGTCCAGCTGCTGCCAATTAGCCAGACTTCGGGGAAAAGTCCACCTAGAGACTTGAATTTTCTGCGGCTGTCCACTTGCCTGTGGCCCAAACTGAAGCACTAAAGAGGCCCGCAGGGTCCAGTTAATCAGGAAGCTATGGGGCAGTTCAGACTCCAGCCACTATGGAGAGCAATGGCAGGGCTTACTGGCCCTATTACCCATCAGGGAACACTGCTTTCAGAGATGGTTTATCTAGGGCACGCTGCTGATGGGCATTTGGGGGATATGACAAAGTTTCTCTGAACATCTGTATGCAAGTGGTGTGTGTGTGTGTGTGTGTGTGTGTGTGTGTGTGTGTGTGTGTGTGTGTACATCAGTGCAAAGTGCACAGGCTAGGGTCATTCAGGAGCCCTCCACCTTGCTTGTGAGACAGTCTCTTATTGGCTTAGAGCTCACCACATAGGCTAGGGCGCTAACCAGTGTGCTACACACTCCTCCTGTCTCAGCCTCTCTAGTGCTGGGATAGCAAATGGGTACTATCGTGTCTGGCTTTTTTTTTTTTTTTACATGTGTCCTGAGGGTTGAAGCCAGGCCTTCCTGCTTGCCAGGCAAGGTCTCCACTGACTGACTGATCTGTCCTTCATTCCTCTAGGGTAAATCCCTAAGAGCCAAAAAGCAAGGAATAAGACAGTACAGTTTTGGTTTCTGAAAATTTTACCCAGATAATTTCCCACATGGTTTCACTGCTTACATTCTCACCAGTAGCTCACCAGACCTCAGTCCAGTTGCTTCTCATCGTTGCCAGATCTTGAGGGGATAAAGATTTAAAAGCTTTAGCTGTTTTTCTGAGTGCCTCCCAGCCTCTCGTGAATTTGCATTTCCTTAATAGTACAGACGGTCAGCATATATTTTTGTGAGCCTGTACATTTCTTTTAGTGAGATGTTATGCCCACTCAAAACCACATTGCTGGTCTTGTAATTGTTGAGGTTTGAGAGCTGTTTTGCGTAATCTGGAAGTATGTTTAAAATACCTTTCAGTTTTCTGTAACTGTCTTTCCATTCTCTCCATGCGGCGTCTTCTCATTGAGGAAAGGGCTTTATGCTTTGAAGAAGCCTTAACTGTCTTTGTGTTGTTGAGCTGTAATAGTTCTTCGCGTGTTCTAGACACGTGCTTTGTAAGTCTGTGCAGTTTGTACGTGTGTGTGTGTGTGTGTGTGTGTGTGTGTGTGTGTGTGTGTGTGTGTGTGTGAAATTGCTCTTCACGTGGCCCACTTAACTTCAGTATATATTTCATTCCCTTAGATGCCTTGAAGTTACTCCAGTCCA